>NW_019214735.1:0-65686 GCF_002532875.2 Varroa jacobsoni
TATGTATATATGTATATATATATATACATTTTTTTTTATTTAAAACTTAGGTTTTCCAAAATTACAGTCATGCGAGTAAACTGAAGTTTGTATTGTATTAGCACCGTATCACCCTCAGTGTCCACTCATAAAATTTTATCCGACTAATAATTCACAATCAAATTATTATTAATACGCCTATCGTCACTGTGCCCGCTGTTCGGAACGTTGTCATGTATTGACACGTTCGGGGAGACAGACCGGTGTCTCCCGCGAAGCGTGTCGAAGCACCGCCATACAGAAACCGAATAAAGCGACGAAGAACCGACGAGTGTACTTTGCCTTGTTTGGTATTATTTCCCATTGTCCTGAAGAAGGCCTATTCCTAGTGCGACTTGCCTTGTCTGTGAGATGCGGTCACGCAGGGCATCAGAGGGTAACGCGCCTGAAACACGAGAATTCATCACAGTGAAATCGTTGTCAAAAGATAGTTACCAAATGTTACGCCCGAGGGCATCGGAGTCTTTACCACTGAATACCCGTTTCCAAGCTGAGCACTTTACCTTCTCTACGTTAAGCGGTTATAGTTACAATACCGTTGACAGGATGTGCGTTGCGGTCAATAGCGTGATCAATGTGACTTTTTGCAAACAACAAAGAGAAAATGGGCCTGAAATGTGACGGCACAGCAGATCTACGATCACGAAAAATTTGACGAAAATACCGGAAAAATTATTTGATGGTGCGGTCGTCGAGGGAGCTGACCTTAAGCACACCTCCTACGTATAGTTAATTGAAATGTTTATACAACACGTGTAAGACGTATCAGTACTAGAGGCAACATAAACTGATCGTATTATATATTCGAACAAGCGTTACAAGTTTTCGAATCTTGAAAATTCTCATAGATTCTATACGCACAATGGATGTCTGTTGTCAAGGGAGAATTCAAAATAAACTTCTCCTAGCTGAGGTTAGTTTCCGTTCAGCAAGTCATGCATTCTTCTGCGTTATTGGGACCTGTGTACAGGTACCCAGTCGATGAATTTTTTTCATACTGTTGCTACTGTAACAGCTAGCTAGACTGTTCAGCAAAAAAGGCCTCCTCGGACCCGCAGTGCGTTTTTTTCAGTCGCAGAAACGCCCTGGGGTGCCATAGTCTTCGTGATTTAAACCAAGTCAGCGGCTGTGTGTGCAGCGGGAGCAAAAGAACAGCAAAGAAAACGAAAGGTCTTAGCTTTAGCCACGTTTACGAGATACAACCCGCAGACCTCCGGAAAACTTTGACAGGTTAGATCCAGAGAACTCTTGATAAATACATTAGCCGATTATATGATGGCCATACGCTACATCAACTGCCAACATACTAATGAGGCTTTCTTTCATTTATACTAATATCATCGCGAACGTATACTGTAGTATACATATATATATATATATAAACTACGAATATTAGATACACATTAAAAGTATATATATATATACACGGCTAGGTAAGTAGGGATAGGCGCTAGGCGTGGTTTTCTAAATTTATAGTTAGAGTAATGGTTTAATGATAATTATGAAAAAAAAGATCACGCTGTTGACTTTAACTTATTTGATCCAGATAAGACGTTTACTTAAACTAGTAAAATAACCGCGACAGGTCGATTGCTCGTGGCACGCTTAAAATCAGCTCAAAAACCCCCTAAACGACAAGAAGGGAGACAACTATATACATTCGGGCTAAAACTAGCTCTGCGGGTAGATGCTAATAAAAACTTGCTTAATTTAATATTTCGTTGTAAAGCTCACACTCCCGATTTCCTAAAAAGTTCTAGATTTGATGAATAAACGATATATGTAAACAACGACTTTTATGCAATGTTGGCAATTTTATCTCTATGGAAAAGGCAAAAATGTATCAGTGATACACTTTGGACGTGTTCGTCTGCGTCTAGGTACAACAGGAAATTATTTTTAATAATAGTAGTAATAAACCTGATATGATGCAGCTGTCAATTTTCTTATTTTCGGCGGATAGAAGATTTTGGGATGATAAGTAGAAGGAAATCATTGACCGCCATGCTCCAGGAAGCCTTGACGGCAATATTCAAATACCTGCTCGCAGATGTCGTTCTCATCTTTGAATCGAAATTTCGAGTACGAGCAGAAGGCAAATTGAGGCACGTTTCGGTTTTCAATGGAAGGCCTTTGTCTACGTACTCTCACCTAAAAAGTTTAGGATTTGATCAGGCATTGTCGTCAGTATAAATGGGCGTACATAGATATATGTAGCATCTTTAACCAAGAAATGCATCTGATAACATCAAACTCATAGATAATGTTCGATAATATCCAGGGCAAGTATGATGGACCGCCATATGTACCGTTACAGATGAAGAGAGGCCAGGGAAGTGGTTGTTAACTATGGCGTTTCTCGCATCATATTTATGTTACGTATCCACGCAATGTTTCTTCAATTGTGTAATTCGACAAGGCTATGTACGTCGCCTTTAGAACATCGGTAAAAGGGTTCTCCTTTGGGCCATGCTGTGGATCCTTTTAGGCCCATGTCAAATGTTGGCGGCCTGACTAGTTCCCTAGATCTCCTGGGGCTCGTCTGTCACTGTCTAGAAAAACATTACACATTCACAGATATTAGGAGAAGGACATCCCCGAAGGCCTACGACAATTCGAACTATCTCATGTTGAAGTACGGGTAGCTAGTAGAGGACTGGACAGTTACAAGCAGTTCGATCTTCGACAACAGATCTCGGCTGGTTGTCTCACATCAGTCCAATATTCTGCCCTCAAGAGAGTGTCATTTTACTGTACACAGAACGCTAAACGAGTTCTATCTGATGACATATTGGTTTGTTGGGGTTTCATTTGAAGCGAACGAGGTAACGATAAACGAACGAAATTAACATAATTACATACAATCGTGTCACACACGCTTAAAATATTAATTAATATCAAAGCTAAATCGATTTTTTGATTAGCCAGTAAGAAGTATCATACCTAGGACCCATTGTCCGGATGCTGATTGAATAGATGAATGGACACGTTCGTGCCTACCGCTAGAATTAAAATACCAATGCGAAAGATGTCGTCTCGATAATGTAGGCCGTATGATTAGCTGTTTCACGTGATACCTTGAACGTCTCGTTCAATATCGGGCCCGCATGTAACGTTTCTGATATATGTAAATAAATTACTGCAATTCTCATAAGAAAAATAGCTTACTTTTCAAAAATGCCCGGTCTAACATGCTCTGTCAAAGGAAGCACTTACCACCGATGGGGTGCATTATATATCTGATTTATCTAGTACGTACATTTAACGTATTTCTCAGCTACTACTCAAACATCGACGAAGAATCGTTAAGATCGCTTAACGGGTTTGCATTGAACAGTATGTGTTACCTATGAACTTCTAGAGGATTCAAAAAGGAATTGTGATATGCGTGCAGAGCAGTAAGTAGAGTGCAAACGCGTTCAACATGGATCCTACATTCGAGCTTTTCCCGCTTTCGCTATTAGGTAATTTCTATCATGGCGCTTTATCAGCTGCCTATACTTGAACCGTTTCGAATTAAGCCTTCCATTGCAGCCTTCAGCGACGCAATGTCGTACCCTCATTCTGCTCCGAAACCAAACTGACAGAAGAACGACACACCTCCTAGAAAAACAACAGTCGTGATATCACTGTCCCGCGTTCCAGTCAAAGTAAATATATCAAAATAGCAGCGCTTCTCAAGCCTTTTCGATGATCGCATCATGTTCACTCGTGTATATAGGTGAAACCCACTTCAGGCTTTCTTTCGTGCAATACTGTATGAGCTGGTTACGGCACGATACCGACATAGAATTGGCAAGCTGTAGAAAAAAAGAAATAATGACAGCAAATTTTTAGTGCTTACATTAGATGTTCAAAAAATAGTCATCTTCAACCTGCGGCTCGAAGCTCTATATAATGGCTCTAACAGAAGGATTAAAGGTAATAGGCTCTTTAAAGCATTGAGTCGTGTCAATCGTCGCCAATAGCCGGGTGCTAACCAAAACACTACTTGACATAAGGCAAAGGCTAAATAAATTTTCCACACTTCCCTTTAGACACTGTAGGATTAGCTATACCGTCTAGAAACGTACAGAGACACATTAATACCGTTTCTCTAATATGATTACAGAGAATACTTTGAATTACTAGAGTGTTTAGTAATTGTTTGCGGCGCTAGTTTCAGCGGACTTCGTTTGAGTTTCTTCCTAGTTGGCGTTTGTATCAGATTTGGGCCTTGGGCTTTCTTGAAGAATACGAATCTCATATAACAGCTTAGCAGGATGCATATCGGAGATGGCGTCACAGCAGAGCAAGGAAAGGAGCGACAGGACTGTCCTTTACATACCTGCTATGGTCGAAAGTAACGCTGCAACATTGTAGGACACACATTCTACAGAACAAAATAAAATCTTATCTTCTATAAGCCTGACTGAAATCGTGCTAACACTAGCAATTATTTGTAATTATCATAATAACAATCGAGTTCAATTCAGATAATTGAGGCACTCTTTCGCCTTATTACTGCGATCGTTAAGGCTATTGAAGCCTTTCTGAAACGAAACTTGAGGCCGATGTCTCACCAGCCATCGCAGAAGCCACCACAAACCTAGGCTTCTACTCGTGGCCTGCTACTTCGGCTCTAACATGTACCGTAATTGCAAACATAAAATGCTGTTTCTAAGAACCTTTGATAGAGACCACGTTCGTATGGCTTGTGTCGTTTACTTTCTCAGACTAAAAATTCAAAGAACCGTATATCGCCATTTCAAAAAAAAGGCAATCTAGGTTTAATGAAATTCAATTCGACGTAATAGATTTACAAAGAGGTCGGAAATTGTAAAATTGGTTATTGGTCAGCCCCCGATTTATAAGAATGATCTGTATTGGGCCACATTGACTCGTCACGTACGTAATTGTCGGACTACGGTTACAGATAAACAACAACATATAGCAACAATAATAATTTATATGTAAGAGTGTTGTGTCTTTTGGCGATTGTTTCATTATGTACGCCAGCTGTCAAGATGGCGCTTCGTATTCTCTGGGCTGAGCTGAAGTCGAATTTCAAACGTTATGCAGCGTTCCAATTGCGGCTCTAATCCGATTGGAGGAATTGGAGTTGTTTTTTTTTTATTACTTTCTGATTTAAGGCAAGCAATGTATCGAAGCGATGTAAAGGTAAAATTGTTCGTCATGTTTGACGTTGCGTGCTCGTAACATCCTTAGACGTACATTCGACTGGTATCTAGATACGTACGTATTTCTTATGCATAATGCTATTATGTAGTACTTACGCAAACACGGGGTTCCTATATACAGCGAAGCGAGTAGCAATATGTCTATTTAATCAATTTGTCCCATTCCACTCATTGTTCGTTATCGCATCTGAAGCAAAAAATAAATCTTTATCGATCCCCGCTAATTTTTCTTCTCAGTCATTAAAATTCGTCTTGAAGACTTCTGTTGCTGAAAGCTCATGGCGACGATGTGAACCTCTGGACAGGCAGTGCTGACCCCACTGGGAGATACGCGAAGCGATTTCAAGTCACTCTATGTAGTCCCAGTGCTCGTTTACGGAAAAAGGCTTTGACGCAATTGAATTGTTCGAGAGTCTTTACTGTAGGATCTTTTTAAATAACGCGTGCCATACGTTGTAGTCGGGGCCACTTTGAGGTTAAATAAATTAAGAGTTGTTGTAAAGGACAAGCGATGAGGCGATTCAATCGCCCATGCAGCCAACTTTGCCCTACGGCATCTTTCGGTATCATGCGTGATGAGACGTCAGTCGTCCGCGCAGAACAACAACCCCAGGTACAGAAACTAGTTAATATAGGCAAAAGACGACCTGGAAAAATTCAAGGTGTCAGTGGGCGTTGTCCTATGTTCGCTTGTATACTTCATCGCCTCCGTCCTGGTCAGATTTACAGTCAGTTTTAAGTATGTGGCTATCGCGTAGAGCCGGACCAAAGCTTGGTGCATTTGGGATTTGTTTGACCCGTGCATCATTAAATCTTCTATTTTCTATATACCGGATGACTTTGATCGATTTCTTTTGGCTCATTATTTGATTAGAGAGGCCCTTCGACAAGATGAAGAATAAGAGCAGGTTTAAATCGTCTCCCTGAGGTGGTAGTTCGGCCTCGGATCGAAGGCAGCTCTGAAGTCAAAAAAAAAAAGAAAGAACTGTTCCTTTGACATCCGATAAAAATCCTGAGAGTTCTGACAGAACCTACGTTTTCGAATGGCGTATATGCTTTCCAAGTAACTGTTCAGTTGCTTAGTCAGCAAGCTGGAAAGCAACTTATAATAAACACTTCTTCATTGTTTTCTACCACGATGAAGTTTGGACCGCTCTGTTGGATCGCTGAATCACTAACTGGGTTGCATCTGTCCATTAGGCTGAAGGTGTACTGGCATGTTAACATTTATTCAATAAAGCATGCTCGTCCTTTCGACAACTTTCATGTTGAGTAAGCTTCCAAGGCCTTGTATTAATTCTGGCACTGTCAAAAAAATATCGCGTTGTATTGAGATCGCCTCCACTACGGTAAAGTAGGACATCGCACAAAGTATTGTATACGCCTATATAATGTATTCGATTGGAAAACCGCGCTCTATATTTGTGGACATACCGTACATTTTAGTCGACGAGTGCAATTCTGTTTCAACAGCTCTTCATGGTGTCGTCGATTACGCATGTTCTCAAAAAAAAAAAAAAAATGCATACAAGGTGTATCACACCAAAAAATCTTGTACCGATGCTATATCTTTTAATGTTTACACATGCATGGGTGCAAGCAAGCATCTGCTGAGCACATGCCGCCGAAAGAGCATACTGTCTAGGTTACGTGTCTTGAAAACATGGTTGTATTTTTTTTCTATCCTTCGTGGCACCAGTTCACGGAGTACGTTCCTTGAAGTCCGTGAACACTTCGCGAGATCAGTGGCTATTACCGTATTTTGCTGCTCGGAAATTCCGTCCCGAATCTTTTTACCATATTTGCGCGGTCTAATAAGGTCCCCGTTCAACTCGAACGTAACAGATGGCTCTGGCTATGAATTTGCGAATTCTTGTGTAAATGGCCCTTTCGTACGGGACACTCTCGTTTTGGAAAGCTAGATAGTCCATTAGCGTGTCGCTTTTTTTGCCACTATCATATGCGTCCTTGGCCTAAGTTTAAGTGACTACGGTAACTATTAGAGCCAACCAGACATAGCATATCCGCATCAACATATGCAGCGAGCAAAACAACCGCTATAATTAATCTTATATATTTTTATAAAACCGAATAATTAAGGTTCCAAAAAAATATGTACCTATATGGTTTTTTATAGAATTCACGTCGGCTTTGACAAGTAATTACCGGGCCGCCAATATTCATCTCAGGGCCATTTATTATGGAACAATAACTTAATCACCAGACTACAAAAGGCAATATTAGGATTATCACGTTTTTCCTTCTGTACTTGCCGTTGTTGTAAAAACACTTGCGCAATATATATATATATATATAGCCATGTAATTAGCACTGTCACGTTTTTCTGAGGCAATACTATGTTGATGACACCCCCAAATCTTTATAATGGGCGCTGTAGTGCTCTAATCGTCTCGACACATCAATTAAGCAGGATCGAGAAGGACGCTGATAGGAATAAGATTTAAAGCATGAAACTTCACCATGTCTTCAATTATATCAGAAAACAATAATATAATGCTACGGCAGTATATTTAGCTGTTATCAGTGTATTGGCAGGATTTTGAAATTGAAAAATCTTTGGACTACTTGGGCTAGAATAGCGATAGTGTTATATAGAATATTTTTTTAATTTAATCTGATAAAGATGCTCTCTTTCAATTTTTACACACGTGTCCCAACGCTATGCATCCTCAAAGTAAGTCGATAGGGAGTTGGCGAGGGCGCGGGAAGTCCCGTAAACACACGGACTTATATCTGGAGAATAGGTAGATTTAAGCCAACGATGGATACTATCTTGCTCAATCCAAAAAGTTGTTGAGGCACAGCGATGAAGTCTGGCATTGCTGTCAAGTGACCAGACTGCGTGCTTTCGATTCTTGTCATCCATGGGTTTCTTCGGACACTCGATAGCCGGTTGTATTCGTCAGTTCGTTTTGATCCACTACCTTATGGCAACAGATGCCCCTTATGCCGGTACAAGTACTATCGTCATCTTACGTCAGCTACCAGACTTGATCCTTTCAGGGCGACACCATTTCCGGTCCTTGTCAGGTTCCTTTTTGGCTAGAGGCAGAGACTGAACCATGTCTCGTCGATAGTGATGTAATGCTCCAGATGGGCTTTTTATTGGTTAAAGTTTTACACACTGCATGTGGAATACATTACACTCACTCCAATTGGTCTGGAGTCAATTCACAGGAACCCATTTTCGACTAAGTTTTCGCGGTCTTCGGTATTTGGGTCATTATTCGGTAACCCGTTACATGTGAAATGCCAGTTTTAGCGAACAGAGCTCTTAGATGCCCTGGTGAAAATCCTCCTCAATTAGGGCAATACGTCCTTATCTTTCAAGTCCCCGTACCTTTTCGCTGGACTTCAATACTTCAGTCACCATTCTTGAAACATTACACGAACCAAATTTCCGTAGCGCCGTAGTCTTCGGGAAGCAAAGGCTTGGCTCCTGACTGCTGCTAACTTTGGACATTAAAAGAACTGGCTTCTCGCAGTTTTCACTCGCAGGTGTCCAAAGTTCACTGGACTCGTTGGTAATAGTTACATACTGATAACCTATATAATTTTTTTTTAAAGTAATTAAATTAGTTTAACTTGCAGTAACTTTGTTGAAATACGGTGGAAGTATATATGTTTAAAATTATCGAACTTGATATTTTCATTTTTTCTCCAATAACTTAAAAAATTTTGGAATCATTTATAGTAACCTTTAATCATAATTCAACAATAACGTATATTCACTAAGTATTGCTAAAAATAGCTCTTTACTATAAATATAAACTGATGCAAAGGAAAGTTTCCTTTTTTCTTTCTATCGATAATTTCAGTATCAGTAAAAACCGATAGACGCTAACATCATAATATTGTTTGCACATTCAAATCGAAAACGGTTCATATTTATCATACCTGCATTACAAAGGAACGGAGACAATAAGAACAATCTTCTATATTAAACCTTTGCAAGATATATGAGAAACATTTGTAAAACATTTGGTAAGCCAGTACTTTGTTACAAACTTTATCATGCTGGTAATGGAACGAATTAACGGGGAAAACTTAGTAAGCTTTTTCATTTTGAGTATCTGGGTTATAATTCTGTAACACGTCAAATATGAAACGCACCTTTCAGTCGACACAGCCCTTAAACTTGAGGCTTTTCCATCGCAACAATGTAAAATTAAATTTCGAATAAAAAAAACCTTGAAAAAAACGTTGTTATTAATATTACTATAGATGAAAATTTGGCTTAAAAAAAACATGTCTCCAATTCGACGTTTGTCAAGGGCATTCTCGGCTCTAGCGTTGATGCAATGTTCTGCTGCCCAACAGAGTAACGCTTGAATAAATCTTGATGAGCTGACTTACCCTAATTGTCGGCTGTGGGCTGATTGTTTCGAAAAGAGTTCGGTCATATTGATTTTTTGTGTCCCATGTTACATCAGATGCGCGCGCTGTCGCCTGGAAGTTACTATAGTTTTTCTACGCGTTCTTTCCCTAGAGAAAGTAGACAAAGCAGGGTATGTGATTTATTTGCTAAGCAAAAATATATTCCTCATGACGAAGATGACACGAAGCGCTCAGGGGAAAATAATTAGACCACTCCTACGTACCGGACATTCGGCATGGGAAAGAGGTCCGTTGCGCTGGGATACCTGCCAGATAGTGTTGAGTCCGATAAATATAGTACGTGTAAATTGGTTGAAAGTAGATAAACGATACATGGCAACCTGTTCCTAAGGAGAAACACGGCAGATTAGCGGGGCGTGTTCGCACAGCATACGGTACTATAGCATAGAGCTTGGCATTAGACGACAACCCTGCTCATCTTCGAAAACTGGGTACGTTAAATAACTAATGGATATTATTTCGTTGATTAAAATCGCAAACACAGCTATCGCATTGAGATATTCATTTTTATTTTGCTATGTACCGCAGTGAATTCCACAACACGTTTTTTGACCGCGAGTTGAATTTTCAACAAATAATATATAAGCGTTACCCCCGAACATCACAATGAACATCAGTCATCACTGACGAAAAGCTCGTAGCAAAACCCATAATTTTTTTTACTGCTAAAACTTTTCAACGTTGATAATCGTCTTCCCAGAGCGGGCAATCATCTCTATGGCGCGATAGGAATCTATTTTTAATGTAGTATAATACAAAGGGTGAACAATATTCACGCTGATCAAACACAGCTGCGCCGTAAGTTGAACTGGAGTATGTAAATGATCTGAGAAATCTCCGAATTTCAGAGCGAAAACAAACCCAAGATCTCACGATTTTGAGTCCTGCCAAAAATTGGGACGTGCACAACGAGCGTATAATCAATTCTCTTATCTTGTTCTATAATAGTAGCTTAGCGAAAACAAGATAAACGTATTCGTTTATTAAGTTTTATGAAAAGTAAAGAGAAAAATGATTTTAAAAAAACAAAACTAAGTTGCCCTACTTTTCTACCGGGATACTTAAGCACATCAACTTAGCATGCGTGCGATATTATATGTAGGCAGTGCGGATAACAGAGCTGGTCTATTCAAAGTTTTCAAAGACGGCCGGTGGGCTTAACACGGGGTTAGGGGAGATGTTCCCTTGAGTGTTTTTCCTTCGAGGTCTCCAAATGGATATCGCTCTTTATATTGCCTATCGAGCCGCATGAGGGAAGTTAAATGGACTCCGTTTGAGAGCGCTTAGTAATGGCTCTATGGTGCACTCCGATAGTATGTGAAACCATTCACCATCGAGTGGCGTCCCCATTCAAAAAGTACAATAACCCTATAAAGTCACGTGCTGATATCTTAAAAATGGGGTCGGAGCGATAAAATTTCAGGCAAGAAGGGGCCTGTTGCCCAACTGGCTTTATTACAGCGGTTGAAACTAAAGCCCAGCTAGCAACTCATATGAGTACTATTATCGATTTTTTCGTTTTATCTCCACCCATTGCAAACAGCTGCTCGGAAGTTCAAGAATCATTGAAAGATTACAGATATTACGCCAGCCATACCTTTTTTACCTTTGGCCATAATGACCACTGAAGAACATATTCAACTAGGCCAGAGCATAATATCATCTTAAGCAAGTTGATTAAATAGGGAAATAATAGTCGAAAGTTGTCTTCTTTCCCATCGCTGTCACACTAAGAGCTAAAACTAGGTTACTTGTGTGGGCTTTTTTTGGTAAATAGTAGAAAATGAGTACACGTAACCTTCACTCGATCTTTTCTTCTCGATCCCCAATGAATTGAATGATAAGTAGTTCTACGAAAGAGTAGAATCAATGCATGACAAGATTTTTAAGAGATCTGAATAGATCAGGAAACTTCTTGCTATATTAAGAGTGTTATTTCCTATAGATTAATATCAACAAAGCCTCAAAAAATTACCTCTAGCTTAGAAAAAAAAACTGGTGAATTACTTTTACACGCGCGTGCGCTTGATAAGTGAACGTAACTGAGGGTGGAAGTTTTCTAAGTGCAACATCACGTACCTTTTACCATTCACTCATCTACACTACTGAGAGGTATTAAAACAATTTGCTGTCCCGGAAGCCTTAATAATAATTAATTTTTTAATAATAATTAATTATTTTAATCTGTTCAGTACAGGACTGATCAGTTGTTCATATATGTATACGCTTGTGTGTAAAGAGTATCCGCTTAGATGAGGAACAGCAAGGCCAAATGTAATATCTTGGTCCTTTCGAGGAACAACGAACAAGACGATGACCGATAGATAGTGGCCCAAGTCACGATAAATGTCATGCGCCTAAAAGAAAAACAACGGATATTTGACTCATTCTCTGCTCCTTTTTCATACCATATGAGGATGGATTAATGCAGAACTGGGGTTGTGTCAAAATGCTCGTGGCCGTGATGGGCGGATAGACTACTTACTCGTCTCTTTGATCGATCGTTCACTGCTGCTATTCATGCTGACTTTTAGTCTCTTAGCCATTGTAAGGCGGAGTTCTGGGTTAGTTCCTATCTCTATTAGACTCATGTATCCACGAACCCGGATCTATGGTTCATTCTGTACATTCTGCAATATAGATAGATAGATAGATAAGCAAAAAATGTCCTCTGGCAGAAAGCTCTATAAAACCATAGACGTGAACCTAAATGGCAAGGTTGCTACTTGCGAAGTAATCTATACACTTCCAAATGAATAGCATAACAGTCTTGGATAAATGCCCATCAAAGTTTCGTTCATCAAACCATCAGACCAGTTTGCCAATGTTATATTTTTAGCGATGCCTGTGCGTGTAATTACAGAGCTGAATCCTCGTCGGTTTGTTAAACACTGTTTTCTTCTTGGCAAAATACCGATGCCTGTACATATCTGATCCTGAAAAAAAATTGCTGTTCATTGTTCTTTGGTTTGATAGGTCCTGATAAATGTCCGCCTTCGATTTGATTAAAAAAAGTCTACCACATCCTCGATGCTTCGTAACTTAGCTCTATTTATTTCATGAGTATGTTGAGTATGCATGCGTCCTATAGCTTGGTTGCTATTTGAAAAACTGATCTTTTCATTTGTAGAGAATCTTTCTATAAACCCTAACGCACTAATATTAATTGTTATTATTATTTGAAAAGCTATTTTTGCTATTACTAGTATGATGATATGCGTCAAAAACGCCTAAAGAATTAAGATTTTTTTGGAAATATTTTATGGATTACATTCTTACTATTCTCTTACTATTTTAGGGTGAATTAGGATGATCAGGTAGAGATAATTAGATAAATGCATCAATATGTCCGTCGTTTATGTACAGGGCGACCGATCTTAAAGATGCTTGGTAGCCATTGGCTACCAATGGACTGGCAGCAAAAAAAAATAAACCTGTGTGTAATATAATCAAATTCTAAGTGTTGCCGAAAAGCCTTTATACAGTTACAAAAGTATCTCTAACTAGTGTCTAAGTTGAGGAATAAGGCTATATGGAACGTTCATCCGTACATCTTTAAACACGATACAATTGAAATCAAAAGCGTGCAACAACCGAGACTAGCACAAATAGCTTAACGATCATATATGAATATCTTGTTTGATTTCATAAGAATATGCCAAACATAATGTATCCAAACTACTATCAGATAGGCCCCTTACAAAATAAGTGGACTACTATCGGACTTCTCGCCCAAGGGAATGAGAATACCCATCCACGCCTAAAGTTTGTTTGTTAACGTCTATCAAGCAAGCATCAAAGCCGGAGGTTTTAAGGACATGGTAAGTACGAGTATCGTCATTATTAAGTGGACAAGACGAGAAGGTCTCTGTGGCCGCCACTAATTACTGATTACCCCCTGGGGCTCTTTCAAAGCAACTCGATCAGGCTGGACGCTACTAGTCAGCTGAAACTGACCGAGCCTTCTAATGACCCGAAAGTGATAAAGTTTTGTAGTACCAAGGATACTGCTAACTTTTCAAATAACTTGTTGCTGTCCAACCTATCCCGGTTTTTGAATGTTTGTCCTCCTTATTCAAAAAGGGCTTGTAATTTTATATTCCGCTTCTGGTACTCCTTTTCGGAATGTTCTAATGCAGAGGCCGAAATTACGACCGGAATCGGAAACAAAGGATTATATGAAAACACGTGATTAGTTACCGGTACAGATTTTTTATGCTAGCGAAAATATCCATTGGGTGTTATCTCTATTCCTTTAACGCACCAAGAGAAAACAACAATTAAACGTTACATAATGCCTCAGCAACGTCTCTAACTAATCGTCATGTTTCAAAGTCACTGCACTGTTAAACATACTAAAAAAAAAAAGTACCAATCGAATCGATCGCTTTTATTGCATCGTATTCAAAAAGCTTTCAATGATTTTTGTGACTCTGTCGCTCTGAAGGATGACGCTGTTTCTGAGCACGGTAGACGCCTTTTATTGTAACTATCCGCACTGAATGCGACTATCTTATATGAAATATCAGTAGAAAAATATATGAAGAACTTTTTTTGAGCTCTACCTGTCCTATTGCTTTCTGTACTAGTTTTCCTTCGGCCAATCGCCAACATAATTCGGCTTTAACTGAAGATAAGGTTTACGGTTTATTATATGATATCAGACATCGGAGCATATATTATTTATAATTGCTGGCGTTTTTAGACTATTTGGAGAACGCTAAGAGGCGGAAAAGCCAAAACTTCAATGGGTGTCCTTTTGTTTCGCAGCTGATGCTTTGTTGATTCCCTTCATATTGGCATCCGTTAATAAGCTTCATTAGCTTTTCCCAACTGTTTTCGAGTGATGCTACTGTAATATCTGTATGTGGATTGCCCAATGCATCGAGATGAACTAGTTGCTCATTGAACTTACGAAGAGCTTCAAGTGCCTGTTTCATGTCCATCATAGAATTGCGTAGTTTCGTCAATTCGTCCTGTGACTTGCTGGCTCTAGGCCTGCTGAGGCCCTCGTTAATGGCCGCAAAGAACGAATGCACCCTTTCGACCCTTATAGCAAATTGCTTTTGTAAGTTTTTAGTCTTGTACACTTTAAACGCACTTCTCAATCGTATCCTCCATTCATCCGATTTATGACGTAGGTCGTACCACTTGGACATGACCTCATCATACCTCGCAATCAACGCGCTTGGCTGGTAGTCATAATTTGACAGGTTCTTCGTCGCTTCCAGATCTGCCAATTTACACTTCAGTTGAGTAAATTTGGCAACATCTGAAACAATATTCATAATTTACCTTCATATTATATTGCAACTAACTTCATAGTCTTAAAATTGTTGACTTCAAATAGAAGATGTGAAATGCACAGGACTTCAACCCTTGGGCAAGTGATGCGCACATCTACAGAACCATGATTGCAGTCTGGATTGCGTTAAACCCAATGAAAAACTATGCAGCCCACTGGGAACGAATACTGATTGACAGCAAATCTAGCAGACATACTATATTCGAGAAATGCTTCTATTTTTATCTAATTTATAACGTATGTCACCAACTATGAACTACTTAAGGTGTTAATTGTAGACGTACATACCCCTAGCTTCATAGGAATTTAGCTTCCTGGTGAAGATGAGATATTTTTTAATGAACGCCGACAGCGACTGTGGGCTGTAATCATAGCCTCCACTGGGCATTCTCTGTACGTTTTCCATGATCCAAGTTTCGATTGTGATGGCTTTCCATAAGAAGCAGAGCAAAGTTACGTTACGAGTAGGCGTTGCTATTCCGATCCTGAGGAAATCTCTAGCCTGGGCACGTGGACAGTCAGCCGAGCCTTCAGAGATGTCATATAGATCCCTGTTAGAGCTCGGATAACAACTTACGTCGGCCAGCTTTTGGCCTTCAACATCTTCTCGTCGTTTTGACTCGAGATTTTCCATTACCTTTCCTTGGTTTCCATCGCACCATGGTAATAAATTAGCCGCAGAGGTCGACCTCTTCA
Source organism: Varroa jacobsoni (assembly GCF_002532875.2). Classification (NCBI taxonomy): domain Eukaryota; kingdom Metazoa; phylum Arthropoda; class Arachnida; order Mesostigmata; family Varroidae; genus Varroa; species Varroa jacobsoni. The sequence continues at coordinate 15,640 of NW_019214735.1, forward strand.
GACTCTTCCATTTCTGGCTTCTACTGTACTCACCTCGCCACAAACACCTGTGAGTCAACATACTACCGCGTCTGTAAGATACTGCGGATCGATTTGTCCAAAAATCGCCAGCTTCACAAATAAGCTATGGTGAAATATCTAAGCATTTTAAGTCAATCAAGTGCACCTACTGCAGCTGAAGACGGATTAGCTCTTGCCCTCTCCACTTCATGCAATTGCCCTTCTGTTACTTATGCACTTCTCTCTCCTCAAGTTGATCATGAGTGACGCTTAGAGTCTTTCATACATTTAGTAATCTTGATAATTGTTCCTCAAACAAGTTATTATCATAGTTATTATAGGTAAATGATCTAAAAAACCAAATTTTCCGAATTGTTCATTATATTGCTGGCGAGGCACAGAGCTAAAATAAACATCGATTCGGCGAGGCGACTCATGAAGTCATGCCTGTAAGGAAGTGGTCAACAAAAAAGTAGCTTGAATTGTTGTGTATACTTAGCACATTCATTGATTTATCTTATTTCTTTATTTCATCTTGTTTAGCAAGATTTCATCCTATACACACAACTGACAACAGTGTTAATAGTTACGAAAATAGCTCCCATTATTGAAAATTTAAACAATAGTGATATGGGGAGCAACTGCGCCAGGTTGTCTGTCTATGTTCGATCTAATCTTCTGATGGCATATTTTTCTAAAAATGAGAAAAAAAATGCGTACTTTTCTTTAAGATCTCAGTCCACTCTATCCAGTGACTCCACCGTCGTATCCATTTTAAGGTACTTTCTATACATCTTAAATAAATCTACGGCTACAATACGCACATGATTGTTGTTTTCAATGTATAATAAATATCTTACGCAAAGAGCTATCCCCGTAGAGAATTGCTCCAGGATAATCTGTTAAGACTACGCGTCAAACCTTATTCTTCGAGCATTCGTTAAAGGTCCACACAGCTTTGGATAGAAACAAAATTAGAAGGCAAACGGTCGGGCCGGTGTACGTTTGCATGATCTGAAGCTAAACTAAAGCGCACATCTATAAATAAATAAGTATAGCTCGCGCAGCAGACGATGAATGATGGCATCGAATTGAGTCTATTGCCTTCGGTGAACTCGCGTACGGCCGTCAAACTGAATCCGGCCGTCAAAATATTTTTGCGATATTCACCCGTCTTAGAACATAATTTTCATCCCAACTGCTTTTCGAAGTATAAACAGAGTGACGTTTAAGTGGTCTAAAAAATCGCTGCTGACAATCGGTAGAAACACATTTCCTCCACCTGTCGCAATTAGGACAGAAAATTCGCATCGCTATTTGTCTCCATCGTTTGGCCTGTTTAGTTTAATGTCAAACAATGTGCAGTGGCCATTAAGCGTTCGCTTAGTCAAACGTCTCAGATATGTCTCTGCATCAGCTCTAGCCAATGTGGACCTTATAAGTAGACGCGTGTAACCGCTGAAAGCGCCCTGCACTCGCTAAGGCCGAACCTTGGGTCTTTGTTGTCGCTGACGCTAAGTAGAGACCGGGCGTCCACGTCTGCAAGTGACTCATAAGATCTTTCTACAATAGACGAACTAAAACCCATGTCAGTGGCAGCTGTGAGCAGCAAGATTCAATGCCAGCCATTCCAACTTGATACGACTGGCTGTATGAGAGTACAAAGGAGAGCAAAACGCTTTTAGAAAAGATAGGCGCAATTGTTTGTATGATAATATTTGTTATGGAAAGTAGTGGCATGCCAAACTAATTTTTAAGGTATCAAACATGCGTATGTTTATCACATATTTTTTTTTTCAATATTTGAAAATATCAACGATTACGCTTATTATCACGGTCCCGGTCCGTACAATTTCGAGATCAAATACCGCTAGATATGCTTTGCATCATAAATATGGTGGATACTAATCATTTCAATTTGAATGCGCAAACAATGGTTTGATGGTAGTATGCGTCCATTTGCACCCAGCTCGCTTGAATATAGCTAATATAGTCGATATTGGGACAGAAACTTCCAAGTGGTTCTGTGGATCAGCTGTTTATAGGAAGGTGGAAACAGGACTCAGAGGTTGACAGTGGAGCATGACCTGAATCATGAATAACTCAGATTGTATGTCCTCAAACGTTTCATCCCTGTTTACTTATATAGCTGAAAGTGCCCGCTATTTAGCAGATTAAGCTAATTTTATTACCTCGAAAAAAATTATATATGTTATTAGTGTTGGTAGCGCGGTGTCACTATTAGGCTGTTGCAAGCAAGTCCGGCGGACTTTGAAATTAAATAACTTTTGAACTACGCACCGCTAATAGACGGATTTTTTCCCGATGAATGCTTTAGTCTTTTGGACACCTGTGAGTTGAAACTGCTCGGAAAGAAAACCATTTTCGTCTTTGAATTTAACAGCCAGGGCCCAAGTCTTTGTTTCCCTAAGACCGAAGGAAATCCACTGTAGACTGGTGAAGACATTAGGCACGGAGGCTCTAAGCGAATACACAGTTCGTACAAGCGGTGCGGGAACGGCGACTGAACTATTAAAGACCAACGAGGAGGTGAGCAAATTTTAGGACTCGGAAGATAGGAACACATTGTCGCAATCGAGGAGGCTTTTCACGAAAGCCAAGCCTGAGGGTCTAAGGCCCCTGTCGGTTTTACATGTAGCCTGTTATCGAATTATAAACCAAATACTGAAGCTGTGGGAACTGGGTTAAAAATGGGCTCCCGCGAATTGACTTCAGGCCAGTTGGAATCAGTGTAATGTATTCTATGTACAGTTTGCAAAACTTTCATCAATAAAAAGCTCGTCCGGAATATCCTGGCATCATAGACGAGGCATGGTTAAAATCTCAACTGCCAGCAAAAAAGGGACCAGACAAGAGAATGGCGTCGCCCTGGAGAAAACCAGTTTTGTCGGAGTGTCGTTATTCGATAGCTTTCAATGAAATGTGACGGTAACGCTTACAATAAACATCAGGGGCATCTGCTTTTATAGGATACTAGCCCAAAATGAATTAGGGAATGCCGCCCACTGTTTCGAGTTTCTGAAAAAATTCAAGGGATGCTGACACGGGCATGGAAAGCACTCAGTTTGATTACTTGATGAGAACCCGGCATTTTATTGCCACGCTTCAGTTGCTTACTGGATGGAGTAAAGGCATACGATCCAACGTTAGCTTCAATCCAGATTTAAGTCCGTGTGATTATGAGGCTTGCCATGCTCTAAAACCGGCAGTTGGTAGACGAGGATTTACTTCGAAAAGCTATAGGTAAATAAACTATAAATGATAATTCGAAAAGTGGACGCACGACTGTTCAGAATCTGTAAAAGCGTTGGCGCAAGTGTACAAAAAAATAAGGAGCACACCTTTAATACACAGTGAAAAAAATATTATTTTAATCCAACTAGTTCAACTTAAAATCTGCTAGATTCGCTTATAACAGCGCAATAGAGTCTATTACCGACCGAGGCAAACGATTTTTATGAAGTAACTTACTTCAGCTAATGCCGGCTAAACGAAATTTTGTGTGTTAAAGATCTTGTCCTCAATGTTAAAACAACCACAATATCACCATAAGCTTACACAATACTAGCAAATTTATGAGTGCGAGCCAAGGACGTAAAAGTAATCGTGACCAAACAGACAGAACAAAGTAAATTGTATCCTTGTCCCCATATTACCAATAATTACATCGACTTCACGTGAAGTTTTCTTATGCAAAAGAGCTTAGACGGAAAATCAGAAAATTTTATACAAAACATTTTGCAATATTTAGATAATGGATGAGCCAGATTGCCTCATTGAATAAAAGCCGTCCACATATGAGTTGGAGTGTGAGAAGAATCTTAAGTATTATTTCTTAGTTACTGAGCAGTCTAAGCTCTATGATATAAAACTCTATAAGCTCAAGTTATATTCGCTAGATTAGCGCGAAAGGCAAAATAATACGCCAGTGATGGGGTGTTCCCAGTATAGCCTCATCCGCCGTCAAGCTGTCCTAATAAAGCAGGATAGATAAATATTACTCGGTAGTCGAAAAAATGCTGACAGTTTCTGAATCAAGATTGAAGTAAAGATCTCTTATCTTTTAAAGTAGTTTTACTGAACTAAATATGCGCCATTTTAATCGATGTCCTTCTGCCATATTTCTGATGAATCCTATTACTGTAGAACTTCTGTCGTTTTTGATAGAAAAATTGTGACAAGTGACTTTTGCATCTTTTTGCAAAAACCAAATTAGTATCATTAAAATAGTTCAACAGAGACCGAAACAAATAATAGTTTGATGGTGCAAGATACGGGTTATACGGTGGGTGCCTAGGAATTTTCCATCTAAATTCTGTTAATTTTGCCGCATAGGTAAAGATATATATAGTCCGGCATTATCATAGTGGGAGACAATCCTCTCCCTGTCCATAGTTGTCCATAGGTCAATTTTTTCCAACGACTTATTGTATTTCGATTGGATGTCCACAGTACAAATGAACTGGTCTGCCTAACGACAACAACCCATGATATACAATTCTTTTGAATCTTACAAAACGCATAGGATTACCTTTTTTGGCGTCAGTCTCGGGTGTGCATTGAATGCACGTTTTTTTTTTCTTCGATGTTGGCCATTATCTTTTTCGGGCGTGCATATCAGTGTTGCATCTGATCCACCTCTCATCACTCGTGATCAACTACTTCAGAATCACTCGCCTTCAAAGCCGTTTATCCGATATCTGAATAAAAATATTGCAACTATTTTAGCACAGTAGAATCTTAGAATTAGTTTTCAGAAACACCAACACTGATCCATACTAATTACATGAGATGTGCGACTCGGAACCTTTTTATACTACTCAGTATCATTGGTTCGTGTGGCCTAAACAGTCAGTAAAGTTAAGACAGATATGAAAAATACATTTGTTGGATTGTTGCCGTACCTAAGGTGCAATTGCATTGTTCAGAGTTGGCCAAACGGCAGATCAGGTCACGTGCCCCGTCAAACAAACCGCTAATCAGTAGCCACGATGTGAGAACCTCAGAAGTAGCTGGTGTATCTAACTTTCTACCTAAGTTCCAATGAGTTAGGTGTGCTGACCTTACCCAGCTGCTCGCTTAAGTCTGAACTGAAGATGACGAGGTTACTCGTGCATCTATCGCGTATTCGACATCCATCATTAACAACTGTCTAGTGGCACGCCTTAGGTAACCATATTTTAATCAACGAGCGTTCCAGCGTACTTTCTTGCCCTTTAAACATATTATAATGAACCCAATTGCAATGTACAGTGTACGCTGTACTTTTACTAATAATTTATTAATACTTTTGCGCTAATTACTCTCAATAATGCAAAGAACCTAGTGATTAAGTAAGCTGCATTATAAATGTGGATCCAATCTCACATCTACGCTATAATTTGTGATTGCAGAATAAAACCCGCTCAAAACAGTGCCTTATAGTAAATGAAACAGAACGCTAAGCTAAAAACATATGTGGCTCAAGTCTCTATCGTAAGTTTGTGGTTTCAAAACTCACATTAGAACATCACAGCTATCCAAAAAGGATCATCAACTAGTAGTATGCTTTTGTACAGATTATCAGTTTGCATGATATGACTGATTCACGACACTTTGATGATGCATTTCCATCTTAGCAAGAGGTATTCCTGTTTTCCTTGTCCTGTATCATCAAACGCGTACCGTCCCGCACCATTCCGCATAACAAACATAATAGGTTCCGAGGCCTACTTTGATCGAAGCGTTGGTTATTTAATCTGAAGTTGAACGAGTGACGCTTACCAAAAGCAGAGTACGGCAAAGAGGAACTGAAGTATAATGGTGTGTAGGCGGACAATAGGGCGAGGGTTACCGGCATTACACGATGCGAGAAACCCCGACCACATCCATACATCACGAAGAATACTAATGATTATTATCGCTATGGACACAGAGCTGCTGGCCAGCGGGAAATGCGTACGAACCATATATTCACATCGTTAGAAACTGATGGCAGGGCATGTTGATCCCGTCATTTTTATGGAGCTCATGCAGGACTCCCTATAAAAGAAGCATGCAAGCGGCTAATCGGATGATAAGGTTAACTCGGTTTATCCACTTTTAATCCTGTGATCGACAGGGGCATGGTAGCTTCTACTGAACGTACACGTCTTTATAAACTTAGATTTCGATTAAACGTGTCGGCACCTTAAAAATTACAACTGTCCCTCCTGTTCTCAACGCAGGGCGAACCTCAGGTGGACGTGACTGATGCTTAAAATACAGATAATAGCCCGGCTGTAAAAATGAAGTATACTATGCCATTTTTACTGAGCTTCAGTACGACATCTGTCGCTCGGTAGCATCCATCAAAAAGCGCGGAAGAGAAATAGGTTACACGTCCCGACAAATATATAAATGAATTACCCAACTAAAAATATTCAAACGATTAAACTTTTCGGAAATTATTACAACGTGTTTGCCGCGTAATTAATAATTGCTTAAAGCGTCACATATATGACGTTCTCGGTCTTTACTTATTTTTGGCGCAAGTTTAAATCCACGTTATTTTTCGGTCTAGTTGTTCCATGATGGGTTCATTCTAACCGATTCGCAGGGACAAGCGGATAGATATATCAAGCATAATCATTTATATGATCGTTCCGTCGCCATTATTATCGAATCCATGCCTCATGGGGGTATGCCCCTTCTCTCTACAGTTTTATTTTGCTTTCATGTTGGCAATGACAACGTTGATCATACTTGACGGGTGACAGACTCAGCATTGTTTCACGGTTTATACCAGTAGAACGTCGCCCTTCCCCAAATACATACATAATCTAACAAGACGACATAACACGTTCATTCATATACGCAGGGACGCAGTCACTGGATCATTCGTTATTGTCCATTTGATTATGAGGCTAAAATGACCCCACAAGGCACACACTCTTATGGCTATACAAAGCTTACAGTTTAGTCTGACAGACGTCCGATCGATCAGAACAATTTTCTTCGAAATAACGCTAGACTTCACATGAATGTATACTCAGCCTGCGAAAGCGATAGACGAAAATGTTACCCCGTTACTTCTGTTGCTCCAAAACAGCCAAACAGAAAAAAAGGTTAGGCCAGGAAAGATAGTTTGCCTCAAGGCAGCAAACACTCTACGAGGCCATGAGTATATTTTTATCTACCATAGAAATGAAGGGTGGCATCGCGCCCCATCACCGAAGCCATATATACGAGATCGCACAATCGGCTGGAATTCTAGTCAGCCGTAAGCTGATTGGACTTTTGGCGAATAGCGTTCGTCAACCAGATAGAATGACCTCAGTACAATGTCCCAGTCCACTAGGTTTTGCCTGAGGCGCAATAGGAGCAAGCATCCAGGCGTGGTCATAGTTAAATGGTTGCAGTAGAAGTACAGCTTTCGCTGCCTGTGTCATTCAAACAGGCTTCAAAGTATATCATGCAGCTTGTCACCATTGAAATCCCAATCGAAAATCAAACAAGACGTAAGGACGCTTCAAAGGGATCTACAAAAAAAAATATCTGAATCAACAGGATATCCGAAATAGACAGAGCACTTCGTAGAGTTCTACTATAAGTTTTTTACCATCCTATATTATTCTTAATGTATCAAAAGGTTCTCTGAATCATCCCGTCACTATAGCACCAAAGCCTTGCCCCCACCTTAGCCCCGCCCCTTAGAAGCTCCAACTGGAGTAGATTTTTCTGCTTTTTACAATAAATAAACGTCTACTATGTTCATAGCAGATTCTATTTTGATACACCCGGAATATTAGTGAGTGTAACTCTCTACGTTGTACACGTATATTTTAAAATGAGGTCCATACGTTTAGTTGTCTATCGAACAAAAATTCAAACCCGTAGGTAGTACATTAAGAGCTACCATAACTGTGGACGTAAGTAAAATAATTAACATACAAGTTAAATGAAATCTTTTTCGACCCTCCTAGACTTACGTTATTGTATCCCTATCTATACGCAAAAGGCATTTTAGATGCGATGGAAAACGATGAGTCGTCGTGACCTGTACGGCAACAGAACATTATAATTTCTTCGGGCAAACCAAATATATGTGTAACATTCACAGTGGCAATCAAAGTGCCACTGCCATTTTGACCTTTTTGTGTAGAGCCTGCTTATCAAAACGTAGAACGTCCCTCAATAGTCAAATGGGGATAGTGATTTTGTTAGCATTTAGGACGGGACGCCATTTTAGAGCTAGACCATAGGCATACCGGAAGTGTCTTTTATAATAGATAATTAGATCCACAATTCGTGCTCGAGTCGGTAAGCATAGCATGGCCTAATGTGGTCCACTACGACTAAGTTACTTTTCACTTTGCGCAAAGTTCGTATTACGTATGACCCACCACTTTTGTTGTTTGGGAGACTAAACGAATTTTTGTCAAGCTACATAACTTAGGCCTTGTATGTTTTGTGACTTTTTTGTACTGTTTTGGATGCACATATATAAATATATATGTAGCAAAACCAAGCACATAACTGACATATACCTATCTAATTTAAAAATAGCTATAACCCTATTCCAAGTCTACCATATCATGAGTTCCCTGAAGAATGATACATTCTCTTGACTAAACACGCCCGAAGGCATCTTGTGTATTTTTGTGTTGTTTCCTACGTAGTGCAATCAAAGAGATCCTGCGCGTTGTACGTAGTCGCCCCTTTTCCCGTTCTGTAAGATTACGGGCGTATGTAAAGCGTTGCTTGACCTCGGGACAGCTTTGTTGCTTGGCTATCCAGATCCTCTTGGTAACTGAGTGACGGTTTCCGCGGGTTTGGCATCGTTGGTATATAAGTATTCGTCGTCATGGTCGCCGTTGTCGTCTCTAAAACAGTCACCTGGTCGCCGCTTGTCCGTCAAGAGAAGGGTGACATCTTTTTGCTCTTGATACCGGTCGTTATCTTGCTGATTCTGCTCATACAGATCCAGGACTTAGCATACAACGAACGCGAGATTTACCGATCTTTCTTCTATAGAAGGGGCAGAGACGACACGCGGTAGGAAATGTGACATGATTAAGGAGACCATTGCCTAAGAAGGACGAAGTTTTATCGCCGCAAGAGGGAGGTCCTTTGTTATCAGCACTATGTAAAGTATATCTGTACTGATATGTAAACGGACCAGCACAAATGTAAGCCAATTGGCCGAATCGACTAATGGATTGTTTCACTGGGTGACTACCATTTTTATTGGCCTATAGCGGACAACTTCTAAGTCCATTCAGAAGTGTCTCAAAAAAGTAGAAATGCCTTTCCGTTTACATTCCGTCTCGAAAACAATATCTAAACATTCAAATTCTCCCAATGTACAAAGTGATACAAATGGTCCTGGCGGATTCGAACCTTTCTGCCCGACACCCATACTTTTGCAAAGTACAACTTGATTTAAAGAGATGCAGCATCTCCGACGTAACCTCAAAGGCGAAATGAAAAAGAAAGTTGAACTGAAAATTGAGAAAGAAAACAAGACACTTTTTTTTTTCTCAGACTGAACCCAATCACTTTTACGATACACTTTCCTTGACATGAATTGCCGAGTTACTAGCTGCTTCGAATCACACATAAACAGTTCCACTTTGTTTGTCTGTTTAAAAATATATCTATATGAACACTCATGCGACAGTTGAACGGTCCAGTGGGCTTGTAAACGCGTATTACATTTTCAAATGTCTAAGCGTTTAGAAAAATGACCAGCCACTTATAGTAATAACCCGAAGAGCTAATTAATCTTGAGTCTTTGTTGGTCGAAAACAAATACTTGAGACTCATTAGGTCTTGGCATTACGTTCTTCTTATGAGTTCTTCACATCCTCATAGTTTTATCTATATTTGTATTCAAGGCCCTTTCCTCTGTAGGGACCTTGTCGTCTGCTACCGATCGGTCTACTAGTATTATATTATGCCTGTCGTTTGTTCACAGCGCTTAACAACCCATCTGGTTGTAACTTGTAGTTGTGATAGAAGTGTTGAGATGCGGTCCTGTGAGAAGTGCGGAAGTGTCTGACCTGGACGCCTGCATCCTTCGTTTGCGCGGTGACGAACAGAACATATCAACAAGGCAAATAACACAAATTGACAGATTCGTCTCTGGAAATATAAATACAGTTCACTGTATTTGGAGGGAAACGGCAATCAAAAAAACAAGAGGAAAATTAAATCGTCAGTGTCGACAGCCATTTGATCGCACGCGTATCGGTGCAGAGAATACCTCTATGGCAATAGATATTGGTTACGATTACTGTAGGATTCCAATGAATTTTATAGGTATTATATTTGTTGTATCTATTGGATACTACCATAAGATGCATGAGCCCGATAATGTTTCAAGCTGTAGATACACGTGCAGACTGACCGAAATGTGCCAAACAAACAAATAGATCTTGCCACAAACCTAAGCGTGTATTACAACCCAGAAGAGACGATTACCACTAAGTTACCACCGTTGCAGTTGACCCAGATGGGTTCGCAAATGCTTCATCTACAAGCATATAGGGAAAACAAATCAGGAATATAGTGGTATATAGTTAAAGAACTTGGCGTACGTGTTGCGTATACAGATCTAGTAGAAAAACGTGGTGTGTATGATGCTCTCATGATGAAATTTAATCATATTGAAATAGCTTCACAAAATAATTTACTGTACTTTGCCACCGATAATATTTACCCGAAGTACCATTACGTGATTTAAGCGCACATTTAGAAGGGGAACACCAACAAAGTGTTCGGCCAGTGGAGTCCTTTGATCGAACCCCACGGTTCCCGACCCTGGTAATTAGGCAAACGGCATTGAATCGAACGTGTGCAAGTCTATAACACATAAGCTACAATGAGTTATTATATATCATCAAATATTATACTGATTTGTTGTCTGTTGTACTCCTTTATTAGATTAGATCTATTATATCTACATCAGCACAGGCATATATGCTTGTTGGCAACAGTACGTCTTAACACGCGTGCCTCCCTTTGATATAATGGTAATCGATTGAGTGCCTAAAGCAGCGTTAGAGAGGTCTTCCAATGCGGCCAAGGCATCGTCTGAGCATGCCTAAAATCAGCGAACGACGCGCGCCTTATTTTCACCCATACTGTCCTAAATAGTCGCGTCGAAAGGCACAATTTGTTACAGTATCTTGAACAATGTTATATAAATTCGACGCGCTCAAGAAGATAAAGTACATTGGAACTAAATGGAATAGGTTCCAGATTGTCAGCCGTTGTATGACGTTTTTTTGTCGATTTCTATTGTTGCGTAATAACAGTTGTAAATAGTATTTCGATTGACTTTTATCGATTATAATGACTTGTCGCTAAAACAGAGATGATCGCAAGTTCGATAAGAAGCCGAAAGAAAAAATTGTAGTAGAAAACGGATCATGAAGCTTGAGGCCAAAAAACCGGTTACAATCAACTGCTATTTAATTAGCCACTCCGATTGGGTTGTTTTGTGCTTTACGAACTGTTCATGAAACGTAATTCCCTTATATAGGCTTCCCTGTTTTTAGCAGGTAAAGGTCTGAGCGGGAATGAGCGCCTTCAAGAGCCAGCTAGCAGTCCTGCACTAAAATGGTGACCGTACAAAATAAAGCTAAAAATATCCATCTTTTTTGTTTTAACTACGTCCTCCGCTTTTCAGCTTTACTTAGAACAGGCATTTTTGTAGGGCTCGATAGATTCAACTGATAATATCTATTCACTTGGAACCGTTACTTCCACCTATATAAATCAAATGAAACAGTTCTATTAGACCAATTCTACTAGCTCGCCATCGTATTTCTAAATGTTTAAAAATCATTTGCTATGAAAGCAGTGATTGTTTCACCCGCAGCGTTAATATGGCTAGGTGCCAAGCTTTTTGTCGTTGTTTTAATTTAAGAAACTAAAATCCATTTTTATCATGGGCTTGCTTTTTTGCTCATACTCCCTTCGGTTGTTTTGCACCGAATATTTTATTTGCATATATGTATATATATATTATATTACATACCTAAGACCTGTTTTAGAACTACTATAAAGATAAAATGCTACCAGTTATAACGAGTTAATAAAGAGCGATGATAATGAACAGGTTAAACAGAAGGAAAAATATTGTTTTCTGCCATGTTTCATATAGCAGCGACGTACAAAAAGTAGATTTGTTACAGGTATACGTTAGAAAAACTGTCACCTTGAGGGAACGTCATGATACGTAAAGTCCGTTATCGAGCTCACTTTTTCAGATAACTTTATAAAAACTTGTAAATAATCTAACCAAGTACGTAATGCAGCAGCTGTTAATAGCGGAAAAGAAAGGACTTGTATCGGATATTGACGAAGTTCTTAATACTGCCCTTCGTTTCTGGTCTGTTTTTTGCTTCGTATCACAACAGTTTACCTGAGTTTCAATCGTACTAGCCAAGTTTACTTATTTCAAAGGTAGAAGGAGTATTGAAGTGTAAAACAATTATCCGCTTTCTATTCGAAGAGAAATAGAGCTCGAGTGTCAAACTACAGCATGGAGGGTTTACCCCAAGGGCATCGAAAAAAATCAAAGGCACAGCTTTTGTTCTAAGAAACCTTTTGTTGAAGCTACTGGGAGCATTCAATTAATTATATAACTATTCATGATTATTATTTTGTTTATCAGGCATTATAGTCTTTGTTGTTTTCGCCTTTCGTCCTCGTTGAGGGAGGTAACGACGACTAAAACAATTAAAATATCGAAGTAGATCAAAAACTTACTACTGACATATATATATATATATATATATATATATACGTTATGAATATATTTGAATGAAATAAATCGTCTGTGATCCTGTAGTTGCAGTCCACTAGACATCGTTGTCGTTACTTGGCCTACATTATACGATCCGCTCGATATGCAGAGCGCATAGCTCCTGCAGCCATCATTTTAGAACGAATCAACAATGACCTAATGTTAATCCGAATAGATCTAGTGAAAGACTTGACAAAATATCCTAAAAAACTAACAAACAAACTGTTTCCCAATAAACATCATCCCCTTTGGTAAGAGTGGAAATACTAATGTGCTTAATATCAAAGATTTCGATCAGTTGTTCGACGAGCAGTCTAAATAATCTTTATTCACCTTACCGAATTTTAATAATTAAACAAAATCTTTTAAAGAAATTTATTTCAATTGCATTATTTAGCACCTTTGTTCTACTTTCACCCAATTCACTCGCCTGTTATCATCAAATATATTTGAACACAAATTAATATTAGTTGTCGAAATACGTTTTTTATATAGTTTTTTTTTCTAATCGTGACATTTGTTAATGTATTCGTGACAAACTGGCTCTCAGGGTACGTGATTAATTACCGATCTGGACGTACGTGGGTTTCCCTTTATAACCCATTTCGTCCGTCGTTCCTATTTCTCTTTTTCGCATCTAGACATAGTTGGGTTGAATATATAAGGGCTTTTATCATAACACTGATTAATGATAGCAAATTGTAGCAAGAAAAAATCATTGTTGAAAGAGTAGCCGGCGTGCTCACTTGCATGACGTTTACCATCGATTCATCTTAGCTCGATCAGTTACGTACCGGATCTTGCGCTTCTGAGCGCCTGCACCTTTTTTTCTCGAATGGAACAACGGCAATACCGTCGAGGAACCTATACAAGAGGTTTCTACTGGAAGGGTAGCCTAATGCTTTACATTACCAGAACAGGCAGACCAATGTCTCGAATCGCACAATGGGACATATATCCCCGCTGAATTTGAAGCTCGCGGTCTTACTATTAATAAATAACGGCGACTGCACGTAGCCTACAATTAAGCTCTGCGATATTAGTGATAGGAGCTCGTTTCTTACTCGTTATGATTAATTTGTGATAGACCCCTCCGTTAACTGCAACCCGGGTTGTACCACAATGTACTGCGGGTGACAGGCTTATCTAGCATTAAGGCTCAAAGTGGAAGCTGATGGTGAAAAGCTGGCGGAGTCAGGCTGTGCAAGTACAAAAAATTGGAGTGTTTGGTGTCGAAAGGATCCCGTTGTAGCCTGATGTACGAGTTCACAGCAACAGTCAACAGGCCGAAAAAAACGGCCCGATGAAACGCTTTCATCGAACTGGAACTCGATTGGATAAAAAATTTGTCAAATAGATATTCTATGTTGACGCTAAGTTATGAATTTTCAATAGTAGTCTGTACTGAATGATTTTCGGCATAATTACAGTGTGTTCTCTAACCGTTGTTGGATTTAGTGGATCCTGACTTGTGCCTTCCGATCGTCCGACGGCGAGAGGACAATGAATAGAAAAATAGATCACTCACTCATTCGTCACGTGAGTAAATTAAACAGCAAATCCATACGTTTATCAAAATTGTCATCCATACAGGACCAATTAACGATCTATGTGGATCAGGTCTTCTACAATACGTGGAAATTTACATTTCGTCAAATTAGTCCGGCAAATAAATCAAGCAGACGAGTGAGATTTTTTCATACGGATTGTCCTCGTACTTCCCACATCCTACGTAATCCCACACATCCCCAACAGGTATATGTCTGTTAGTACTTTTCTAATACAAAGGCACAGATCTTGGATATTTGTATCGAATGATACGAACACAATTTGAATGTTAATAATGTTCTTTTTTCCAGCATGACCCCTATCGTGTCATGTATATATCACTCTAAGGGAAGGGGCAGCTTTGTGTATCAGCGTTTCTATAAACTGCAAATGTACGCGAGCACAAAGTCTTGTATCGTGTACGAGTGCTTCGTTGCAGTCTTCCCGGATGGACGGACTAATAACTACATCGTTGTTTATATTCTTATGAATGACTCTCACCAAACTCAAGCTCATAATAACTTTTTCGTTAGCTAAAATTCGGACTGTCTTTAAATTAGCTTGTAACTGGCACACGCTAAAGTATCTGTAGACTCTATCTAGAGAAATGCTTGACATACGCCAGAGATAAGCATGCGTAAGTTATTCTTGCTAAGCTTCACGAGGTTACCGAAGCAACCGTATACTTGTATCATAGTTTACAGTATAAATAATTCGTTTGGCCATAATTATGTCCAGAAGTAGCAATGGAATTTAGAAAATTATTTCGAACAATGAATCAATCTGCACGTTCCGGCGCAGCAAAGTTCCGCCCTTACTAAGGCTTAGGTGAGAGACTATAACGATACTAGGCTATACTACTATAGCGGTAGAACTATGTCGCTGGAGATCGCCAAGCTACCCTTTAAAAACAGAGCTCATAATGCCGACATATATTTTCGAATAGATACTATTTATTTCATAACGTTTATGTACGCTAACATAATGTTTCAGGATATTCACGACAGGGAAAAAAACCTGTTCCGACGTTACAGCTTCGCTAAATTTGTTAACGCTGATTAACCGCTAATCAATTAAAATGTTTCATTTTGCGAATTTGAGATCAAATTTATGCTTTTGTAACTAAGTTTTACGACGATTGACGCCGATTTGTATCGAATGAATTACCCAAAGGGAGGCTACTCTTGCAAAAACTTGGCCGCGATACTTATGAGCATATCTGACGGCACTAACTCTGTTCAGTGAGGTTAGAGTAGAAGTGAACAATTTTTTTTGTTTTTAAATGTAATATTTTTCATTTTATTCAATTTTTTGTATATATTTTTATTTTAAAAGAATATACACATTGTGGTTAAAAGAATATATATTTTTTAATGTATAAATTTATGAGCTATAAAGAGGAATAGAGTAACAGAATAGAGGCCTTCTAGGCGCCCACCAAATAACTGGACATCACTCCGGTCTGAAGAAAAATGTTTCATTCAGCTAAAACTTTCGATACAGGTATTGTCACAAGCATCAGCGCTTCCTTCGGCGAGCTAAAAGAAAAAAGCTTATGTTTTTCAATAAGCTCGTTAAACCGAGTCCTATACTACTACTACTACTACTACTACTGACATTATGCCTTATCGATTCTAGCAGAGACATTCTTAAGAGCAGTAAGTTCAATGCGTAATAAGTTCGCTGTGAAGTTACAAAACGCTACGATGAAATAATTGATTTAGACGCTATTAAACATTGCAACAGGATTCCCCGCTCGTCGTTGTCACGCGGTTTCCGGAATTTTTAACAACATCTCTGGCAACGATGTAGCTCGAATTCGAATCTCGCATAAGCTTTCACGTTATACATGCCTTGCTGTCCTAATAATTTATTTGAACCTACTTTGTTCTAAAATATGAATTGATTTTTTTACATTAAAATTAGAGTTAATTAAAGTCAAAATAATTTAACTTACTAAACTAGTTCTGCCAAGTTAGATGTGCAATTATTGTACGTAAAACTTATTTCAAATGTAAACGAACTAAATTAGTGTTCCTGACATCCGGATCCTTCCGGCAGGCAGCCTAACTGTACACGATGCATGGCCTACGAAGAAAATGCTGCCCTAGAGAGTCCCAGAAGTATGTCATGACGGTCTTACCAAGTATCAGCTCTACCAAGCAACTGTACTGTGCCTTTACCTGTAATGCGATTCGGTGCTTCCTGTGTGATCTTGCTGGCCATGATTCTTTTTTTGAAAACATGACGTTTCTGCGGAATCACCCTCAGGAGATTGCTCGATGAGGGGTCATACCTCACAAATCGAAACTTTGTGGGCATTATTAGTAACTAGTCGGACCGAATAACTAATCTCTCAGGGATTCTTCAGATCCGTGCCCAGATCTGTGTTAGATTTGAAAATAACTAATGGGAGTTATAATGGCAAATACAGACAAGAAAGTCAGAGGACAATGGCCTAAATTTTCTCTTAGTGTTTGACGAATAGATCGTAAATGTTTTCTAAAAATACGTTGCCCTAGGGACGGAGTACTACAATACTCAGATCGGCGAGCTAATAAAGAAATAGCTATCCACAAAAGTTTGAAGTTGCGGTCATTCGCAAGAATCACATTGTGGTTACAATTCAGGGCGTCCTCATAGGGCCTCGCCAGTTGCAAACGTAAATGTCCACGATCATATAATATTTAGTTACGCACGAACGAAATAAAAATTCTTACTTATCAAAGAGATATTATTCTACTGCAACATATATAGGATAGATTTATAAAAACGAAAAAAAAAGAGCATTCCAAATAGTAAACATCGATCCAGAATACAATCGCGCTTTTCAAATCAGGGATCCGGTACCCCAAACCATCTTTCTGTTTCGAGCACAACTTACCGCCGTACATGCGAACAAAGTCACTCCAATTGGGCCATACAAGCTCCGTTATAACTAATGAATCTATTGTATTTCAGTAGAGCATTAGAAAAACAGTAGCCTAAGCTCTGCGGGCGACACTAAGCCGACCTATATCATCCAGAGGTTGTGCCAGACTGAGCTTCTGTCTATATGAACATTCGTAAAGTGCCACAGCTGAGTCTTTACATCTCCTGCCTTGCACAATAGGTATATCAGCGAGACATGTACAATCATGTTGTATTGCATTAGCGTTAATAACATTAATAACTACGAAAAACTGGATGAACTGGCGGATGCGGCCTTTGTAGGATGTATTGGGGGTGGCCTACCAATGGATTTCCATTAGGTGTCTGTTGTTAACGAGGAAGCAATCTATCTACGATATTAGTTCAGAAAAATTGAAATATTTTCTGGCTAATACAGTTTCAAACAACGTATATGGCTCATATACTGTATTTTTTGATCGCTTATAGCGTATTCTTTACTCTAAAGTAAAGTATGGAAGCTGCCTTGCATGAACGGGCCAATAGACACATCTGACATAGGAACTGTGCTTCATGGCATCCAACTGGTCGAAGAACGTCTGTTCTAAGATTAATACTTTTCATCAAACGTGATTTAGGGTTACACTTGTATACGTTTAGAGCGTCCACTGTACAGCCAAGTTTCTCGGCTGCCGTAAGTTATACTCAATGATAATCGGCCTCGAGTCTATACACGTAAGAATAAGGTAATTGAATGAGTAAACACAGGTTTCAAGTAACCAAAAACAAAACTCCCTTTGGAAAGTTAATAATAGACGGTGCCCTAGAGGCCTAGTCTACTTTTGCGACCATTGACACGTTTCGTTACCGTTACCGACACTTGTATTGTCTGCTATAGGTAGAGTCAATCTCATTAGCGGTGCAGTAAATGGACCTCTGCTCCTACCTAAAATGATTTGTACCGATAAAGGACACAATAACAATTTACTTCGAGAGTGCTCATGAGACTCGCTGAAGGTGCCCTTTCGTACATTTTAGGATCTGCGTAGAATTTGTAATAATAATAATAATAATACCTGCGCCCGGAATAAATTTATTACCTGCTCATCACAACGATTTTTAGAGCATCTGAACGGTGCCAAATTAAAGCTGCGGAAGAATTAGTTTGTACAACTTTATTTCACTGGGGCACAAAATTGCTCTATTGCGCACTGTCACTGCGCAGTGTTACGGAAATCGCACTCGAGTCGAGGCCATCCTCTCGTTAAACCTAACACGCCGGGTCAAATAATCGCCGGACTCATTAACAGGACCTTAGGTGATTTTTATAGCATTCATTTTTTGCCTATATTAGCACGAATTTAAATTTCTGGGCTTCAACACGACACCGAATAGCTAATCACCCGCTGTTTCATTAAAGATCGTTTCCACAATACATTCCCTTTACCCATTGATCTAAGTTGGAAGAAAAAGGTTTTTGACTAAATCTTCAAAAGAAAAAAAAACATGATCATGTCAATCTGTCTAGAGACATGTGGGTCTAGAATACCTAGAGTACCTAGAATATCTATCAGATGTGACAATTCAGGACCTATCTCTTGTGTCCTTGAACACTGCCAGCCAGAATTCTGTATGAGTCATGAGATAACGTCAACTAAAGGACCGATTTAACAACTACCGTGACTGTAAATGAAAACAAACAATTCGCTCTGTTCCACCATCACGATCAACGGACGATCTGTTAGTGCTTTAAAATGTTTTATATAGTCATCATCTGTGTATGTTTTATATACTGCAGTTCTAACGGCAGCTGCGACTCAGACTCAGAACTTACCATTTTGATACTGTATCTGATAGTGGTATATTTTCGAAGCAATCTGTAAAGTAAAATTTCAATGATTTCAGTAAAGCATCAAAAATAATATTTCATTAATTACGCGCAATGCGTTTTATCCTTTACCTATAGGAACGTAACAGTACAACAACATATAAAGGGCTCAGCTCATATCATATCACACGGTTGTGTCTTGATAACTGAGCGACGGTCCAATGCCGAATATTGATAAACATTGGCTTATAATTACATTACTTAAAATGACAGCTCCCACACTCAGCATTCGACAATTGATCCTCGAGAGTTAGGCACCCTTTGCCTTTTTCGCATAAGTCCGTTATGGAACTCCTCGCTGATCGAATACAGCGAGCGCATCGAGAGTTTGGAAATTGATCCTGTATGCTACATATTATCTTTAGCATATCCGCTGAATACGTAAACGGTTGTTACAATCCAGTAAGATAATCTTCTGTTCTGCCACCATTCCGAGTGCAAGAAGGTCGCGTTTTTTTTTTTGTTCTAATAGTATAAAAAACGCAAAGAAAGGAAGGCGTCAACGGCGCGCGAACACCAATATAACCAGACAATCCTTCAATAAATGCGGCAGACAAGTTGCTAGGACTAAAGGAGAATCACGTAACCAGACTAGCGATAGCGTTTACTAAAGAACGAAATCCCTTGCAGCTCTTGTTGCTTTACACATCATTTTTTCGAATGTGTTTAATTTGCGGCAAAAAGCTCTCAACACCATGGTTTCGTAATACGCGCAATAGGGGCATACGTAGTTTATGAATCGAGTACGGCTTCAATGAACTATAAACACACATTGTACAAACAATGAAAGGAGCCTAATCTTTGAGCCTAATCGATTAATCCTTCCTTACATCACGGCTGATTCATTTACATCTATCTTCAAAAATGAATAAATCAACTAAAAACCGCAAGTCGACTCCTCAACGTACTTATGTGGACTGCATAATACTCATCATACCCGTGTATACCACGTAAATGTAGTGCAATCGATATACCTTTCCAACTGGCAGGACTACAGGTATGAATCATTGGTGAAGACATTTGTTTGCTTACGAGAGGTAAAATAAACATTCTATTTTAGTAACTTTGAGCCTTTCCGGTCCTCAAGCCCTTCAAATATTACTACCAGAAACAACAAAATTCGTCCTGTATCGTGGGCAACAAACGAGGCCACACATTGAAAATGACCCGACTATTGTGCACCTTTGTTGTACAACAAGTGAACTGCTATGATGTAATGTCTACGGCCTAGTACCGATGTCACCAGCTTATCATCATTTAAGTTTTCGGCGATGTCTAGCTACGTTGAAATTTCTTGCTGTGATTGGGGCTAAGGTAGCGATAAAACGTGCCGAACAGCAGTTATGCTGCAAAAAATTGCGAATTCTGTGTGCCTGTTATATATTTTGTGCGACCTGACACACCAGCCTCCGTCATCTAGCGCGAAGTCATATGAGCAGCAGTCGTCGTCGTTCTTGCGACCGGCTGGCTGGAAAGGTGACAGACGCTGCGATCTAACGTTGCCAGACCCACTCGGCCCAACTACTTTGTTTTGATGTACTGTATTAGCAATGGCACGGGGATATAAAGCTCGAACGACATTGCACAAGCTAGATACAACTCGACAGCTGTTGGCGAATGCGTACTTAACCTCTGCATTAGTCTTTCGCGGGCTGTGTCTAATTCTAGCGACATTTAGCGGAACGCCATCTTGCCCCTAGCCTTACAGTGTCGCACTATGGAATGGCGATTCCCGTAACAAATAGCGAATACAATGAGTATGAACAGCTCTTAACCAGACACGCACAACGACAATTACCAGGTAATCAAACAAATGTCGTTTAGCACGGATGTCAGTCTAACCAGCGATATCGTTCGGCATTGGCCCTCACAGCCGTCCTAACCATAATGACGAAGGAGATGACTACGGATTCGTACTATAAGACGATTCTAATTTGACTTTAGCGGACGGATATAATTAGTACTATATGAACATTAAGTATGAGACCGGAAAGTAACCTTTTAACGGCAGCACCGAACGCAAAACCTAGAAGATTTCATTTGATCTTTGTTGCAGCCTTTATAGAGGACCTCACGATGAAGCCGCTAACTGAAAGTATTCATTTAGCATATCGAGTTCGAATTCGCAAATAGAAAAATCCTTGAACATATGTTACCAGATAACCGAATGGCAACAACGGAAGGAAAGCTATATCCACTGAGCTTCATTTAATGCTACTCTGCTATATTTTCTAATATAACTTAAAACGACTTCAATCGTTCCGCATAAAGCTGAGCTAAGTTGGTACAACTTTTCTGTGCATGATTTACCGCCAGGCCATGGACGTTTCGTGAGGAGAGAGATGGCGGTATTTTGTTGTTCTTTATTTATATAGGATCAAAATCATTTTGCAGTTGTCCTAACGTATTGCAGGTTTCCTAAAATAAGCGAATTGTTCAGGTCGTTTTATAATCCTATTATGCAGTTATTCAATTATCAGCGCGATAGCATAT
Source organism: Varroa jacobsoni (assembly GCF_002532875.2). Taxonomy (NCBI): domain Eukaryota; kingdom Metazoa; phylum Arthropoda; class Arachnida; order Mesostigmata; family Varroidae; genus Varroa; species Varroa jacobsoni. The sequence goes on from NW_019214735.1 coordinate 37,254, forward strand.
GGGTAATATACACACACACACTTATTACCATTAGTTAATCTTCATATATAGTTAGCTTATGCAAGTATTTGTGCTTGGCCCTAAAATTTTGCATAGTATTGTATAAAGTGAAAAGTTCCTCCATGGGAAATGGTGTATAGATCAACTGTCTAACTTGTGGATCTACGACAAGCGAATCGAAATGATTAAAGTTCTGTTTCCGCTATGTATTTCCCAAGGAGCCGAACATGGGTCCCAATTTCAAGATGTTCGACGTGGCTGTCGAACTCGATCAAAGGAACGCTTTAACCGTTAAACTGTCCGTCTTTATCGGTTCTAAGCGCGAGTCTTTATTTGGAAAGCTCACAATCTCTTGTTCTGCTAGGATCAGTTTCGCTTGAAATCGGCCCATCCATAGTCGAGTTAGCTGGCTCCCGTTTCCTACAGACACCCGTAGAAACTCGAGTCATACGAAATGAAATCAAATATTGACGCCGATCCTTTAGGACTCGTTCAGCCATTGATAACACAATTTTAGCCATTGTTTTCCCTTGAGTGTAACCAGGACCGTGGCGAATAGTTAAGGGAATTTTAAACCATACCTCTGAGTTTATAAAATCAATAGTGAATCTTCGGAGTAAAACAGAAACCTCGGTTCCACGTATTAGAGAACTATCTTCACGTATTAACACTGGCGATGAAAACCAAGATTATAAGGATCATGCAATGCGTACGTCAGATGAGTGTTTTTTGTGCGCAAATTATTTTTCTGTTACCTATAACGAGATCGATAACAAAAATATAATAATGAGATATAGAGCGGTTACTATCGATATGTATTCGCTCGCTGTATGTATTTCAATTGAAATTGCCCGTTTTACAATTGCCTGAGCTAAGCCTGGGATTGAGAAAATTGTAGATTATGATACACATAGTCTAATATCTGCTGGGCCAAAAATTTAGCGGGTTGGTCTTGAATTATATTCATCTATAATACGCACTGTGATATCATTAAAAAGTCACCCTCTTACAGCGCCGCGATAGTCAATACCCATAATCTGCAGATTGTTTCGGGATTCCAATCGTTGCTAGGAGGTAATTTTCAGATGCCTACGATAATGCCGAATACATTTCTATTTTACTCAGCGTTGAAAGTCATGGACAGTATATAGTCCGTGTCTCCTTCTGGGAGACAGATCATTATTTTCCGTAGCAAAATATGTTCTGGCAGGCATAACGATTCCAAAAACGGAAGAATAATCCTTTTTATTACTTGTGTCATGTTTAAAGCAGCCCATAATCCAGGTCTCGACCCTTTTCAAGCGTAATAAATGTATCTAGTAGGACATAGGTTCAAGTAAGAGATATCGGCAGCCCGTACCGAAAACTTCTGCAAAAAATGCTCCGACATTTCCTTAACCTTTTCATTTTAATATTCGCCTGAAAAATTATTTTCATCTCGTTCGGGGTTTATGAATTAAGCAAATTTACTATACATGCACTGTAGTATCTGTCGATAATTTGAATCAGTCGTTTAGTTATTTAAACGATCATGCCGACAAGCAAGAAGTCTAGGCATAACTGGCGGCCATATGCTTGGCCATCCCCCTGTGACTGCTATCACTCTCGATTCATTAAGAAAAAAAACTCCTCGCTATCAAAAAATAATGCTCTAAACAGAATATCACCTAGTCGTTTCAGATTTGAATAAGCGTCACGACGAGCTGAAATCTTAGTGTCCCATGTCTGATGCCTTCTGTCAGGTCTGTCTGGCTGTTTGTCAGCTCGAGTGTCGCTGTGGCTACGTATACGAGTTCGTAGCTGCTATCTAACTCGGTGCGTCTGAGCAGCACGTGTCAGTGCATAAGTCTCCAGAGACTTTCTCGTCCTATACTCCTCTTCAGGCAGTGGCGTTTTTTGTCCTCTTCGAGTGCTCCTCATGCCTCCGCTGCAGGTGTTCACGAATGAGCCTCACGTAATGAAACCGCGTGGACTACGCAGGAAGAGAACACGTTGCGTATTACCGTTTCTTTCACTCTACTGCAAGCAATTTATTCGTTCTTCTGCTCTCCGGGATGATCGCAAGGAATCGCAGGACAAGCATAGAAGGGCAAATAAGCAGAATTTGCTTTTTGTCCCTTGACCTTTGACTCACTGTACTCGTGGTCGCCAGTCCGTTGTTGTTATTGTTGTTTTTAGCACATCGCCGTCATCGCCATCATAATCATCACTCTGCTGTCTTCACTTCAGGGGTCTATGACGAGAGTAATTTTGTGCCCCACCGACAGCATCGTATTATGGGGTACTTTTGCTGCCGCTGTTACCGTTGTTACATTATTTAGCTGATAGGGAGAGGCTTAGAGACTGAAGAATGGGAGATTCAGTGGTAATAGGAACAGCAGCGTTAGTGGGCACGCAGAGACGAGATTACTAGTCAATCGTCATCGAGCCGATTATGCACCTTCTTTCTGTTGTATCTTCGAAAATCTTCGCCGCTGGAATCTGTAAACTACATTGCTACGAAGAATAACGTCCGTTGCAATTCAACGAGGAACTTCTCGGGAAAGACAGACTGCTGCTGTCACTGCGCCTCAGAGCCTCCAGTCGCGTACAATGAGCGTCAGATTACGGATAACAAGACACAGGTAGCAGATATCTTTTCTGTCTCTATTCTTCTGCAGCTCCTACATAATTTTTTCTCTTTGGAGGGAGGGAAGCAAGATTGGGTTTGTGTTTGGGCTATGCATGGTTTGGCCCAGTGGATTTCTTTCCACTATTGGTGGTAACGAAACGACGCACTTATATTTCTTGGGCAAATCGACCATTAAAGGAGACACAATATAATATTATTGTAATGTTAATTGTTTTTACTGTCAAAGTGATCTATAAGCATGTAGATGTAAAGAAAATCGGCGTCAGTTCCTGCTAATCCAGCTATTTGTTGCAGACATTGATTAGCTTGCCAGCCTTTGCCGAATAGTTCACTACGCATGTTTGTATATGTACACGCCGTTATAATAGTTATAGATTAACATACAAACCAATGTATCCTAGCGTCATGCGTAAACATCTTAGTTAACGTAAACAAGATTTGCAGTAATTTGGAGACAGCAACGTGGCATTAAAACACTGCGTATTTAATTTTGTGATTTGGTAACATTGGTGGCCGTAGGCAGCAAATAATTAATTATACAGCGGGTAAAGCACTGCTTGTTAACCTCAAAATGCCCAAACTCTTCCTTGTTAAACGTACTTCCATTGAGATTAATAGACGTTTTCTTGATTTGACAGGCCATGCTTTCATGGATGGGGAAGCACTGAAGCGCGTGGGGCTGATCGGCGTCACTACTGCTCCTGCTCTAGCTAGAACCACCGAGACGTACACATAATACTGAAATATGCATGTAAAACCGTATACGTACATGGACGTACAACACCAGCACCAGCAGCAGCAACTGATGTATCCCGTTTCGATAGGTCGACTCTAGCTTGGATCGGCGGAGGTCGTTGTTGCGGCCGAAATCAGCCTTTTTTTAAAGACGTAAGGTCCCCTCTTTGCCACAGTCTGTTACAGAACGTTAAAGGTTCGTCTAATCGTTAACCGCAAAGCTTCTCATTGCGAGAGTCCGCTGCTTTCGGCATTTGGAGCACCATCGCCCCACTGTTGCCCCATTTTGCAACTACCACTCGGAAGCAGACTCAGAAGCAGTTAATGTTTGTACACGATTAGAATCAAGGAATTCGCATCAGGCGATAGCGAACGCTAATCCAAAAGCCCTCGTTGAAGACGATGGTGAGGGAGAGAAATCATTAGTTAATAAGTGCGCAAGTTGGAGAGCCTCTTCCTAACCCAAGGTACTGCCCCGTTGTTGTTACTTTAATTGTCAATGACGCCGCATATTTATGCCGGACCAATAAATTGCTCCATAGCTGCGTCAATTTTTAAAACTCTGCTTTCAGAAGGACTTATCATAAAACAGGTCTCGTGTATGAACAAGCATGTGCAGGCAATAGCAGTCAAAATGAGTAAAGACGGGACAAGTAGTTTTTGGTTGTAGACGCCTGCTGTCCTGAACAGGTCGATTGATCTAGTGTGCACACGAACTACGAGGCAAGATTATAGGTACACCAGTTTTAGCGATTAGATTTGCAAAATACTACTTGTTAGCTTATGATTTAATCCATATAATAACTATTTCAAGTTGAATGACTTGGCTCTATATGTTTTCAAAGGAAGTATAACATACCACTGAGTTACTCATCACCTCTTAAGGATCAAAACTTTTTTATGCAATTAAATAATTGTTTAAATGTCCTGAATAATAATACTGGAAGTTATTATTGTCAATACTATGATCATTTATAGGATTTGTAGGATTATTTATGGTGGACTTAAAGGTAAATATTAGTTGTCGGATCATTGATCAATACGGCACATATCTTGCAGAAATCTACTTTCGCCGATAAAAAAAAACAAAATATCGCGATCATCACGAACTCAAGAAGATATACGGCTTGGCACTCACTGCAGCTCTATTCAATGCAATTCAGTGAATTTAACAGACACCGAATAATACGACTAAATATTTTTGCTCATTTCATTATTTAATTAGACGAGGATTAGGTTATGATCAGCAACAACCCTGTCTTTGCACAGGCAAAATGGCCACGTCCTCATCCTTCTAAGGCCATTAGCTAATGACCCTAACATGTTGCTCGTTTTAGAAAAGTTCAACCTCACCATCGTGTTACAAACAGAACAGCTGCAAGGCAATAATCTTTAAGATATCCTTAAACAGTCGATCTTCAAGGAGAATGAGAACAGACTTTCTATCTCGACAGCTATAACTTCGCCCCCACTGTTTATTATGAACTAAGCTACATATCACTGATTTTCACTGGTTCAAGTAGAAAATAGGTATCGTACATGGTACATTAATCAACACGTTTTTCGTCAAAGTCTCAACGGTGTAAAAACATTGTGTGAATTATGTATTGTTGAATAAATCTTATTCAAGAGATAAAATATATCTATTTGGGACATATTCGATACATAGATATATGTTACCAGCTTGCTTTCGATTCGCTCTCAAAAATGCGCTGAAAGCGTTTACTCAATATAAGTAAACGACTGATCTATACAACGGCCTATTTCTATCTTTTTCAAAAAGGACGCCCACCGTTTAACGGTCGTTTCGGAAGTACTCGGATATACTTCACATGTGAGTGCAATATATCAACGATGACTCAAGTGATCAAACTCGGATCTTGCCTGCGCAGGGGAGTGTGGGTAAAGGTAACTGAACGTATCCGAAAAATAGTGATTCAAACAGCAAAAACCATTTCGAAGTTAACGAGCACCGAAAGAAGACATCTATTTATGATGCTTCACAAAATACTTCTTGCGTAAATGCAATTCAAGCATTTGATTAAGCCTAGACTACTGCTCAAAGTTTAGCGCAAGCTAGCTAACCTTATTACGGAACTTAAACTAATAGCCTTCATTACAGAAGATATAGAAGTAAGCATAAAACGGCGCCGTGACAAGCAGGTAATTGAATTGAAACTTCTTTCAACGAATGCACCTTGCAAAAAGCTGAAACTTTGCAGGCCCTACAGGGGCAGACAGAATCGTTGAGTTGCCAGTAAAAACTGCTGTGCATCAAATATTCAAGTGCTTCAATGTCAATGGGTTTAATAACACTTCGAATGTTTAATTAAAGTATTAACGATTTTTTTTTCTAGTTCTAAACAAGTACGTACGCTGCTCCGAATAGTTTGGATTGTTGTGGGTTGTCATGGCATCGACGGAGAGACTACATACGTCGCAGTTTATTGCATTTGAATACAGACAACGAAATCGTTGTCTGCGGTCGACGTACTTATCGATGTTATTTGGCATAACCAAGTCCGATAGTGTTATTCGAACGCTAGGGTCGGCCAATGGCTTACAGAAGAAAATCTCAGACGGCTTAGGAACCATATGCAATCCAATCAGGCAAGGCTCTAAGGAAAGGTAAGCTCGAAACAGACTCACTAGTCGGGGGGGGGGGGGGGGACACTGCTGGGACGGTGACGACAACGACGACCGCCGGAGATCCCCGCTACCATCCAACAGCATACAGATTGCAGCAGGAGAAGGAACAGCGGCAGCAGGTGAGTACATTATCCCTTCTAAGCCTTTCGCCGTTGATAGTAGTGACTAAGCTAAATCTTGCGTATTTCAACCAAAGTTGCATTCCTCTAGGTGCTGCTGGATACAGAGGGTGGCCATGTCGTGTGCATCCCGGATGAGAAAGGTAGGTAAGCTCTTCCCCTTCAGGATGTCGAAATGCGTGCATTGGGAATTCGTCGATAAACACGCAGACTGCACGATTGTGGATAACGTTTAATTATTGTATGAACACTGATGATTCTTACTGTAAGAGCCAGGGTGCCTTTCCGAGTTCCATAGCATAAAAAGAAAGGTTACGTAAGGTTAGGGCGGAACTTTTCTATTAGGGCATCCCAATCTTAATACTAATAGGGAATAATGAACAAGATGAAACATGAGAAGGGAGTGCATAAAGCTAAGAAAGTAGTCAACAACTATAAATTATCAAAAAATTTCAGGCCACTCTTGGTCAACTATTTTATACCATTTACTTGCTAGCGTATGGAATCGCTGATAAGAGACAAGATCTTCTCTCTGAAATAATGCAAATTATACAATTTTCTATCTATGATCAGTGAACGTAGGTCAATATCCTTGTATGTATATATAATATGAATCTGACGTATCTTTAAATACCAATGCACATACGCATTATTGTCCATAGTCTCATTGAGTCGTTAGCTCTTTCAATTCCATCACACTAGTACATTGTCTGTCTTCTCTCTAAATATGCCAATGGCTTTATTTACGACACCACGAAGATCATAGGAATAGAGTGAGCAATAGACGTTTTCGAAGTAGTATAACACAGCCTAGTCACTTGATCGTTGCCAAAAGCCTAGCCATCAATTTAGTTAAAAGTCTAATTGCCGGCAAGCTAATGTGTACGCTCTTCAAACCACTATCTTTAAACGGTAATTAAATTTCAATTGCGCCTCAGCGGCCAGACCGCTCCAACGCAGGTAATTTTCTTTATCTGGTCTTACAGTTAATCTTATCTTTTCATTTTTCTCCATTAGGTTTCGGGCCATTTTGCAATACACAGTAAACAAATACGTATGGGGGCTGTGAGAGTATGGAATATTCAGCTCCAAAATTATATAAACACAAAACCATTTCTGTACACCTATTGAACTAGTATTTAAACATGGTCCAGCAGCGATGTCTTCTGCAGAACGATAAACATCTACCTTCTTCAGAGAAACCAAATGAAAATTACATGTTACGAATTCTGCAAAAGTATAAAATTGATCTAAAAGTTTCCAGTAAGAGTAGATGTTTAGCTGTTGTTCGGTATAAAGTCTTTTCAAAAAACTTTATCTCTTTGTATGAACCAGATGGCGCTCGTTACCGACGAACATTGCAAAGGAGCTTTAGCATATTTTAGATTCAACGCCACAACGGAAGCAGATTGTAAACAAATTTAAGGAAATGAAGGGTCACAGCTGGAACACATTTTCGGTCAGTGCTTATCTAGCAGCATATGAGAATGGGGGTCCATAAGGTAGAATCCGCCAGTAGCCTGTAAGATTCATGAAGAGTTTCTGCTACGGTAGATTCCAACTGTCTGGAATTACGTTGATGATTACGCAACGCCGCAATTTGCGTTCAGCGATATATGCCTAACATATATCAAATTAAACAAACTCCTCGTATGTTAAGGGGCTTGGTTCCCCATCCAGTAAAATCCACAAGATACGCTAGATACTGATATGCCATTATCACCGCCATAATAGTTTACTTAATATTATTTTCTGTTTACACTACTGTCATATGACATACACATACATATTTTAATAGATGATGGAAAATATGATTTGCGAAAAAAATACACGTTTATTGTTTAGAAGCGCAGGGCAAGCAAAACGACTCTATAACGCTTTTGCCAATCGATTACAAAGCTAGGAATCACGTATAGGTTTGACGTATAGGTAACGCAAAAAACCTTTGATGACTTTTCCTTCAAATGTTGCAGTAAACGGGAATCGTTTAGTTGTCCGAAAAAAAGCTGACTTATTGTGATTGAATCTTCCGTAAATTAAATTACAATGAAAGCCATTCAATTTAGTATATTTGAAGCAGACCCCCTTTCAATATAAGCTTCATTAGCAAATTCCTATCATGCTTCACTTTCAGACTCAAGTAATACAGCGGCGAGTACTTCCGCAGAAATTCGCACTGCTTTCAGGAGCAGAGCTGTAGGCCATAGAAAGCATCGTTTACCATGACTTTTTGAAACTTGACGATTTTATCAAAAAGGAAGACTTTTTTTTTAATCTGAGTAGGTGGACAAGAGATATCTTAGCATTTTCTCAACAAAAGAAAGGCGTTACCCTTCAGCAGAACAACCTTATCGGACGCTTACTGGATGAAAATAACTGAAGACATCATTAGACAACTGGAATGGAAGTCATTATTACATATACTATTTGCCCAACTCTACTCTTCCAATTAGCAGTTATTAAATCCTTAATAATCCATGATGAGAAAGTCTATAAATTAAAAAAACACGATTTATCCTCGATGTTCACTCGTCAGACTAAACATTCCAATTAAAGTGGGCTCATTCTCTGCTTAATCGATGGCAGTGAAACATGCCAAAATAGATCGGTTTTACAATATTTCATATGTGCCCCCTATCGAAGAACTACAGAAAATACTCGTTAGACAATGACGATACAATAAACATACCGGCTTTACGTAACAGCTTAAAAATGTGCGATCATTTGAGGCGTTTTTCTGGTCTTGCGAAGACATGTTTGCTGTGTGCGCTGGCATTTCTGTTGTCAGGCCCTCGAGCGTGAAATGGCAGGCGTGTTTTGCAAACAAGCTCGATTAGATCGAGCGTTGTTATTGGTGCTTTTGATGGTATGGCCATTGTCACCATCGTAACCGACGTCATAGTGGCCTCTGTGCTTGTCTTTCTGGTTTATTCCTCGTCGCTCCTGCAAAAGCTTTTGTGGTTGTATGTTACGCTGCTTACGTTGTTGTTGTTGTTGTTGTTGTTTACTTTTGGTTCGCGTCGAAAACGTTGCTGCTACTAGACCGGTCACCGTCTTCCGAATTGCTTTTATTCGCAGCGAGCTAAAGAATTTCTTCAAGTCCTCAATTGTCGTCGTTGGCCTATGTGTTGACGCTGTAATTTCTACAAATAATGTAGACAGGCTCAGTATTACATGGAATGTTGTTTGTATGAAGATTGGAACTTGCGGACACTTACTAAGTTCAGAACAAATTATCGTACAGTTTACTGTCAAGTTCTGACGGTAAATAGACAAAAGACATGAGCTCTGTTTAAGATCACTGGTCGGATTTGAGATTCGTAGAGAAAAGCTACTGCGACAAACGACTTAAGAAATAAGACAGAGTAACGTGATCGTTTAGCACATTTGTGGATCGGGTCTGTGAACACTGCGTTTTACTAAAATGAAAAACCTTTGAGAGCAGTGATTGCTGATGATAAAATTGTATAGGTAATTCAATAGACTTTGGCAGATGCTAAGAGATTCTAGTTTTATATAAGTGGGAACATGCTGCCATTTCAATAATGCTCCTCGATATCAGTTTTTATTTAAGAAGATTGACGTTAGATTGAATACCTTCGCATAATGTATACTAAATTCGCAAGGAAACATTCTATAGAAATACCGCCAGTAGAATGCCCAACTATCCAATGGATAACGGGCGTCTTTTCTATTTTCTCGTAGCGGCAAAAACAGCATGCGAAGATGTTATCAAAAATAGGTCAACACCGGTTAGTTTTTGTTCGTATTGTTAGACAGAATTAATATATATTATATCTGCTTGAACCTCCTATCTGCTAGGTTCGAAAATACGAGAAGGGCACTGCGGATGGAGCATCAGTTATGTAAAAAACACATCAGACTTTCTCCGAATCGATTGAGTTCGAAGCTTCAACGATCATTCTTTACATAGCTATTTTTTTAACTTGTCGTAACTTGTTAACACCGATATTTACTTAGATTATTATGTACTTGTACTGGCTACTGCTAAAAAAACTAACGTCTACACTAAAATAGTTGGCTAGTGATACGTATTAAAAAAGTCAAAAATAACTTTATATTAGTAATTAACTTAGTAATCATGGCCCGAAGCCATCGCGTAGTTACTATCATTAGCTGTTGAATAATCTGAGAAGTCAGTAAAGGTGTCCCACTTGTAGTAATAAGATAAGAGGATATCCCTCGCACCCTTGTGCTTCTGTCTCTCCCACCTTGCCGTGTTGGAGCATCCAGTACTTCCACTATCTGAAATACCGTCACCGCCTTTACCCACAACTTTTGTTCAGGTTTTACCTTCGTTTGCCCACCTAAATCCACCTCCTCTTGCTCCAATAATCCAACCCTCAGGACCTCGCTCACCTCTTATGTTGAACTCCTTTAATTCTCCTCCATTTCTGCGATTCTAAATCTGTGAGCCTCTCCTCCGTCATTGCCTGATGTTCCCTCTTAGGCTTTGTCCGAACCCACAGCCGCCTCACAATTTCCACCTGTCTCGTCTACAATGCGGCCTCCACCTGCTTCTCGGACCCCCACGTTAAATTATCTGCCATCTCCAGCCGCACTAGCACCCCCGGCGCTCCTTTGATACATCACAAGTTTATTGGCGTCACTACCTTGGGCAATGCCACACCTGTAAACCACGTAACAAGAATAATATAGTTATTCACCAATCTTTATGTTCTACTGAATGCTATGTGGAAGAAGGTCAAAAAGGATACTTACAATTGAAAGTAAAATGGCATCTTGACGTAATTCTTGTATCCTACGGAGAGGCGATTCATAGCTGATATTGATGGCTGTATCTTTTGATATTAATAATTTCGTATTTTTGCTGCCGAAAAAGGCTACGTGTTACTTCAGAAAATTATAGTGTCTAATGTCTTTTTAATGTGCTTCATTATTTTCTATTATGTGTAGGCCACGTAATAATAGACTAACTAAAAGTCCTGTTGCGTTCATCACTAATAATTCCATAGAAATTCCTAGTTTGCACAGAATTTACAACGCGTTACGACTATACGCAATATATTATCACTTCCAAATTACTCTTAAATTATCAGACCGTATTTGTGTGTAATTCCGCCCTCAGTGACCTTCGCTTGTTGGTAATACGTAGCTTTGAGCCTGGTGTGGCAAGATAATAGCCGTTTACGTTGCACCGTGTTCAAAAGAGACTAGTTAATCATTTAGATATCACATACTCTATTTTAAAAGCCATCTATATCTAAGTATATGCGCAACAACCCTAGTCTATTGCGGACAGAGGGTTTTTAGCAAAGAGGTTAAGTACAGAAAATATACTAAAATGGCACTCTTACCGTTATGCGTAATTTTTGCTATAAAGAAAATGTCGGCTAATCATGCTATAGATAGATTTCTTTGGGAAAAACAAACGAACGGATTTCATGAATGTTACAACCTTGCTTGCCAGTTTGCAGGACTTTCCTTCTAACCCCCTGCCATCTTCATCCAAAAATATTTGGTCATCGTAAGCTGGTAGTCACAATCGAAAATTTTTACCCATATTATGCTTTAGTTACGCTAAATAGAACAGTATGTCCTGCTTATCTTCGCAGTCCATATTTACGTAGGTTAAAAAATTAAATTTTTAACCTTCAAGCATTCTCCCAGCATTTATAATTTATACCACCAAAATTTGAAAGGTGCCAGTACGATTCGGTTCGTCAAAAAGCCATATTGTTCTTATATATATCTATATATATATATATATATATATATATATTCTTATATATATAACTACTAATGTATAATTTAATACTACGAGATTATAAGAGAAGATACTAGGCGGCTGGTAATCTAGGCCAGTGATCCGTTTTTATCTGATCCCAGTTTGAGCAGACGGATTCGTAAGTTCGTAAGATTATAAGGTTACCTTACTAACTTCCATCAGCTGCACGAGTTTAGAAGGACTTAGTCAGTATTGGCATTTCATTGATGTTGTTATTATGTGAACTTTATTGCTGTAACGTACCCTCGATACGTTCCTATATGAATCCTGAGCCAATTAATCAGGATTCGTCAGTATACTTCACTCCTAATTGAAGCTAACTGACCCCGTCGCAATAATCGATTGAAATCATCATGCCGGAAATCACATAATATAGTGCCAATCGGAACTTGTATTTTCAGCCATCAAGCAATTATCGCTCGGAAAAAATAAGTTATCCTTAAACAAAACAAGCCAAAAATTCTATCTCAAATAGCCCTTTCGTATCACGGTTACCGTTATAAATACCGGACAACCTCTTCAATTATGGTCAAACTAGTCGCAGCATGCGCCACTGACATAACGGTCGTAAACTAGTTATCCATGTTGGGTTGACGCCATGCCATCTGCGAAATGCACCTCTCGACTTCATGTCTCTATCACATGACTGGTATTTACTTTTTTTTTCGTCCGTAGTAGTAATTCAGGTACCATTGAAAAAATGAAGGATTTAGTACACCGGTTAATACGTTCTTTGTATTGGCAGAGCGTTAATTACAGTTGTTAACGCTGTCGGTGGCTGAAGCTAATACGAATCTTCATTGCACAATCGCCAACCCTTCAAAGCTAGTGTTTCAAACGTTTGGATTAAGGTGTCGACAGCGTAATTTTTTATGGCAAACCGAACGATTGGATCTTGGCAGTTGCTGATAACTCTCGTTGTGCGCTCTCGACTCGGAAGCGTTAATGTCGTGCACATCGGCATCGGAGAGACCGCAATCAGTTGCAGACAGCCCACGCCTGGAGAATGCATTTGTAAGAGATAGTATGATTCGCCTTGTAATCACAGGTACCAATAATCCGGCTACCATTGTTTCCAGAGCTTCAAGCGAATCAAGGTCGCGGTATGGAAAAATCCAGTTACGTGTTCGAATCGTATCAGAAGCAACTGACAAATTAGGAACTGCAGAAGAACCACAATATCCTAAACGTCCCTGAGGACACTGCTGGTGTGCACCGTTGTAATTTAGGGAATCAAGCATGTATCGAAGCCCGGACCTCGAAGCGCCATTTGTTGAGGAGCCTCCTCCAGATGGAATAAAATTGCTTCGTGTTGTTACGTCCGTATGTCGGACTGTGTGCACGTGGTTGTTGGGGGGTCTTATGTTAGTGTATGGAACCGGTCCCGTGTTAGTAACCGGTCCCGTGTTAGGAACCATCCCAGTATGAGGAACCATCCCAGTATGAGGAACCATCCCAGTATAAGGAACCATCCCAGTATAAGGAACCATCCCAGTATAAGGAACCATCCCAGTATAAGGAACCATCCCAGAAAAGGAAGCCATGTCAGTGTAAGGGGCTATTCCGGTGTACGAGGTTGTGCTTGTGTAAGGTACCAATTCGGTAGGGGGTACCGCTGCAGTGTACGGACGTGCTCCGGTACATGGGACCATTCCGGTACACGGAACTACGCCAGTATAAGGGTTCATGCCAGTACATGGGGTCACCCCACCAACCGGGACCAAACCATAATTGGGGGCTGCACCACAACATCTGACAGTAGATTCACACGTGGTTGTGGTTGTAGAAGAGATAACATTGCCGTAAGGAAGTCGAGGAGTATCGTGGAAAGCTCTGCGTTGGTAATAGGGAGGGTATTCCATAAGAATCATACCTCTATTGAGGTCTCTGTCGCGCAATAAGCATCCACGGTAAGCTCTCCAGTTGTAATTCTCAAAGTTCTCCCTTTGTGAACTGTCCCATTGTGGAACTAAGCTTCTTTCAGGCGCTACATTTCTCGGATTGGTTCCATGTGGTTGATAAGGTGCGCTCCATGAGGGCGTTATACTTGTAGGAGATACTGACTCCCTTTGTGGAACGGCGCTTTGTGCAACTGACTCCTTACCAGGCGGTCTCACAGGCCTCGCTTGGGTTCCTTGCAGTTGATCAGGTGCACTCCACGTAGGCATCGTATCTATATCAGGTTCTAGTGCTCTCAACAACGGAATCTGGCTAAGATCTTGATATGGACTGGTATTGTATATGCTAAAACAGTCAGGTGATGTAGGTTCGAGGCGGTGAGTTGGTATTAGCACTAGGGGTATACCATCCGGGCCGATAAACGCTATTCCCATAATACGCTTGGCAACAGGTTTAGTTACCCGCTTGCCATTCGTCTAATGTAGTCACGCAAATTCCGGTGCTTTCAGAGTGTTTGACATCTTCGTTGTTTCAAGTTATTAAGTGTAAATGTACCTGAAATAGTATGGAACATGACACTGACCTAAGAGAGTTAGCGTCTATGCTAGACGTACGCGGACGGAGCGCGAGACATTTAAATAAATATAGTAATGATGTACAATTACTTCTTTGTCATTCCAGATAAAACAATAAGCATTGTACTAAGTTGGTGCATAAGCAATGATATTCATTCTGTTTATTGATTCTTTTTCTAATTTTCCGTTTGCCGGCGGTAGAGCGTACTCCGTGTGGTTCTGCCACTCTGCTGTCGTCTCGTTAGATTTACAAAATTTAACGTTCGGTCCAATGTACAGTTATAGGAGTGTTTGGCCACAGACTACTAATTTCCTATTCGTATTTTACGATGCAGGACAGATGCGGCGTATACAATGATGGCTCAATAGGTTCAACAATGATATCTTCAACCTAAAGGGCGCAATCCATCGATTTTTCAATTCGCCTTGAGCTAGCTTTAAGGAAGTACAAATATTACAGAAGCCTCTATCACTTTAGTTATTATCGTACTCAATTAAATACCTTGGGTTGCTTCTGCAGACGTTGACATTCAAAAAGGTAAAAAAATAAAGCACGCGCTGAAAATTATGTTTTTACTATCCGAAGTACTATGTTTAGGGTTCGTGTTAGCTACCTTTAGCTGTAACCAAAGTGTTATCTTTGTAAATTGGTTTTTCAAGTAAGCACAGAGTAAATTCTCTAAAGCTACTTATGGTCAGATTCTAAAAGCCTACGAACTAAGTTAGTCTTCATAATTTCAACTTATAGATGGTATGCGAATCCACACAATCGATTATTACATCACCGCAGTAACAATACCGTTAGGAAATCAGGCCTATTTTTTTATGCTAAATCTATTCTTGTTCATTTCCCTTTGCCATCTCTTAGTCTTGCTAGGGCTCTATAGGCACCTTGCCTGTAGCCGCCGGAGACCCATCCCGAGTTTGCTAGATGTAAAGGCGTGTTCAAAGATATTTTTACTGGTCAGAAGAACTCGCTTAAACCCGGAATATATTCCGACAAATATGTGGCTCTATAAAGTCGTCAATTAATTGGCTACCGCGGTGGTTGGTGCGGACAGGACGTCGGATTTTACCATTGTGAAGTCTCGGGCTCGATTCCAACCTGAAACTCAGTAATATTTTCAAAATTATTTGGGTTCCTAATATCCGTTCCCTGTGCAATTACTTTTGATCAGCAGAGATTTCATTTCAGCCCCTACTTATTATACATATAACTGATCACTGCTTTTTGGGTTAGGCTTTATCGACGCTAAAAGGCCTGAGCTTTTAAAAAAGATAGTGCGGTGTTTACCTGAGAGTGTTCCTTCCAAATTCTGACGAATAACAGCCGCCGATTATTGGCACCTTTGTGGTCCCGCAACTACTGGGACCTAAAGAAAAGGAACGAGTATTCAGTCCGATGGCATCTCATGGAATTCCGGCCTCTACAATTTGTCAGTTCGAAGTATCTAGCCCTACTGTGATGAATAGCAATCGGTTCGGATCAAAAAACTCGTGAGACAACAATCGAAATTCGTCGGAGTGTTCCGTAATTTTGCTTTACTTCTTCCATAAGGAGGGTCGGAACTTGAATGTGCACTGATGTATAACCTCTCGTTCATTACTTTCATGATTCTTTATGCTAGCTGTGGCTGGTTTTCAGCACAAATGAAAATGTTGTATTGATTAAGTATAATTGGTAACGAAATAAGCAACGAGTTTAGTGGGTGGACAGATGTGAAAAAAACGTTTATTGTTTGTTCCCTACGTCTAAATTGTACATGTTAATAGTTGAGAAATACTAATCGTTGTGCTCGACCACAAAAGTACAAATAGTGGCATCTGAGTAAAGGTCAACCTGGCACCTCGAAATAAAGCCACTGCAGATAATACAACACCGTCAAATGCACCATAGTGCAATATAAGAAAACCATAACCTCGTGCCATTTACACACATGTAGCTTCTATCGAACCGGAAATGGCTGAAAATTAATTTTACTTACGACACTTCTAAAAAGACGTATCAGGCTTAATCCTGGCAAAAACCATAAACCAGATATGTATGTCTTTAGTTCGCAGAGCGAGAGAGATATTTTAGTAATTACTGCAAGGAGTACTAGATTTTTCGACAAATAAATTTACAGAAGGAACATGGCTACTATCGTGTCAAGCATTTTGGATATTTGTTTAGCGTCATAAGAACAGTATCTAGGTTCAATATGGTTTAGACCACATAGATCAAACACTGATATGGACTTTGAAGCACTTGAACGAGAGTGTAACCCACTACAAGCCCCTCTTTTCTATTTAAGACCATAATTATAAACATTGAGCTATTAGCAGTCGATAGAACTAATAATAAAGTACACTTTAATAAAGTACATATTTTTCCGCTTCTGTATTGACATAGATAAGCAACGACAATTAAAAAATTTATCACTTAGGTTAATTACCTTAATATTAAATTCTAGATGTCCTGATTTTTTATATGAAAAAAATTTAAGAAAATATTTACATGGTAGGAACCCGTGGCATTCTAGGAGATTTATTACACATGTAATGCATAGTTTTTACGGGATAAATTCCGTTTCAACCGAAGAAAAGGATTATTGATTCCAGATGGGGAATTTCGTACACAGGTCAGTTTCATATATTCTTTCGATGTGGTAAAATCTTATTCGTAAATAAATTGGATAGATTCCATAGATTTGATTGAAGCAACCAGAGAAACTTCAGCCCCCTCTAACAATGGCCTTCTGCCATCAGCGGGTGATTTTGTTCACGGATGAGGAGTGTATTAGGGCACAGTAAATTTCATTGCAACTAACCAGTACAGGTAAACTGAGCCTAAGTTTTAGTGATAGATATACAATTATTTTTTCGGATGTTGATGAAACTTATTTCACAGGAACGTAACTTGAGATTTCCCGAAATGTTCACAGATGCTATAGGATAGATTCAATCTAACAAATTCTAGCGGCTGATATAACCATTTTCTATTCGTTCACGAAACATTTAATTGCATATCCGTCTGTTACAAACCTTTATTAATATTCTAGTAGCTAATGGATGAATCACCCTCCACTAATGAGAAGTGAGCAAAATGTCACTGGAAAATTAACCAGACTTTGACGTTGAGTACGTAAAATTCGGATTAACTTTGGAACATTCCCACTAGGTCACTGTAGCATTCTACTGTGTTCATTAGCTCACCTGGCACTATTAAGAATATAGGATCGCCGCTAACAGTAGCATCTCGCAAAGATCATCCGTCAATACAACGAAATACAAAATTTACATTCTAAGACGTTTCGGATCTGTGATGTAGCCTGAATTACCGTAATATCTTTGTATTTATAAGTTTGCCAGAGAGCGATCTAACAATATCTTCAGTTACTTGCAGACACGCCAAATTCTGAATAAAAATACCAGACATCCTTTCCCATAATGAGCTGCCTTCAGGGCAGCGTATTATGATCTCGACGCAAATATACAGATCAATGAACCTTGAAAAAGTGAAATTGGCAAATCAACTTGGCAAAATCACTCGGATTCACTAAGCTAAGACCATACCTGTAACAACGATTTGGGATCGTTGTCGTCCTGTTATTATTAGTATCAGGACAAGAGCTTTGTGTAAAGAGACTTCAAAGCAAAATGCACGGTATCTGTATAAGTCGGGCTGATCTGCAGCCATGCATCCCGCATTACCACTGTCTACATGCACCTTCATGTGTGAAAGCGCGCCTCAATGCTGTAATTGATCCAAAAATGCAGGAACTCGGTAGAGAAATTACGTGTGGTCTCTGAACAGTCAACAACTCCAGCAGCGACTTCGCACTAGTCGCCGCAGTGGCGTGCTGCCTGCTTCTGTTACTGCTACAAAATCAACATCAACGCAGACCACCGACCATCCAGCCAGTTCGCCCGCCCGCCTGCCAGCTAACTGGTCGTAATAGGACCTCAACGGATAAATCAGCCTAATGGGCTCGACTAGTTTAACGTTAATGTACTCCATTTGGAAGCGGTCGTGCGTGCTCCACGCAATCTAACAGGAAAAGTCCACTGTGTAGCGCAGGTGCGAGAGTCGGACTACCTTGATGGTGAGTGAGACTGCATCGCAAGCCGTGCCCGTGAACACGCCGATCGCAATAGTACCGCAATACCGACGAGCTAATGTACGGTCCTACTTAGCGTCAGGCTATGAACTTCCCGCTAATCGGCGAACAAAGCAAGCCATCAGCTAAGCAGCAACGACGCGATGTGATAAGTGGAGTGGATGGCTGACCTAACACATCCGAAGAGGTAATGAAAAACGACAAAAAACTACCACCAACGACAGCATCTATTTTATCCGTGTCGTAACATCTGAGCGCGTGCAGTGTGCCCAGATTTGTTCAAAGTTGATATTAATTTCATTCTGTACTTCGCCTATAATCAGGCAAAATCGCGGGATTCAGGTGTCTGGCCTATCTGGATTATTTACGCAATTATTTAGGTATGTAATGTTACATATTTATGTGCGTGCGGTTACACCGTCTGTACCGTTGTAAGATGAAAAGCTTTTAGCCTGTTAAGTTCTTCTGGTTAATGGGTCGTTTTTTCAATTTCGAGTGTTTAGGGAAGGGAGTCTGATCGATGATGATGTAATAATATCGAAGTTTAGCGTCATAGACTATCATATAATCATAAGGGCTAACTATATACAATAAACATGCATTTTTTTCACCTAATCTATATAAACGAAATCATTGTTTGCATTAATTTTTTTCAAATACACTGAAGGACCATTCATCTGCAAGTTCATAGTTACGGTAACGATAATGAAATTGACCCCATTAGTTACAAGTGGTACAAGACAATACTTCTAGTTGGAAACGTATTCCAGAAAACGAAGTTTCTAGAAAACTGGGCCGAGTATATTTTTTACAACAACATTCCAGTAATTTCACATTGGGTAATGTACTCAAGTCATTTTTGAGCTGCTGTGTCGGACCGCCTCAAGAAGAAGTGAGCTCGATATGGCCATTGACATTGAAAAAATACCATTACTACAATATAATGGGGTGAGTTGATAAAACTATTATCAGCTTACACCTCGCATTGCAGTCACATATAGTGGCAGTTCCTCTTCTCATCGAGTCGAATTGCAGGGTACTTGAAAGTTTCGATTTACCAACATCGATTTCGAAGTAACAGCAGATAAAGATGGCGCGGTAGACATATAGCCCTCTGAAGCAATGAATATCGTCATCGCCTTTTGACAGACGCCTGTCCAATCCTGTGTGGACGAGATATGTATGCTCTTTTCTAGGTCATTCTCTGTACATACACAGCTATATTCACACGATGGGCACCGCCCTTAAATCTATCACAGTGGCTGGAAAGGAAGCCGGAGGTTTCTATAAACGCCAGCTTCTGGCTTTGGGTAAACTGGTAAACTCGCAACTTCATATCACATCTTCACTGGCATACCCACCC
Organism: Varroa jacobsoni; assembly: GCF_002532875.2. Taxonomy (NCBI): domain Eukaryota; kingdom Metazoa; phylum Arthropoda; class Arachnida; order Mesostigmata; family Varroidae; genus Varroa; species Varroa jacobsoni. Next base: position 57,096 of record NW_019214735.1, read on the forward strand.
CATAACGACTGCGGCTATGCGATCCGTGCTGGCATCATTGGCAAAGAGTTACGTATATTGGCTCGACCGGTTGCGCGCATAGGTACCGCTCCAGACTTGAATTCGGAATGAATTCAATTTTGAGCGGGCGGCGGTAGTAGCAAGAACAGTACTAGCAGCATAGCGCTTGTACAAGACTTGATACCCGATTAGATTTGATGCTTCCCCTTGAATTGCTAGTGCTGCTACCACTACAGAGCCAAGATTAGGTGTCTCAAAAAAAAACAAGCTATCCAACCCTCCTAGGATGGGGTGCGTTCCGATTCATTTGATGCTAGCAACTTTTTAAATTTTACCGCCAAATCAAGTAAGTCCTACACGTGATACTTACATTCGGTGAGATTAGCAAATTATCTGAAACTAACAGCCTTAAACTTTTATTAAGGAAAATAACATAGCCGTCATGACATGTATAGAGAAAGCAATTAACTTCATAGGCTGCCATTGCTGATTTTCAGCCCGTCTGTGGCGGGGTTATAACTTCATGTGTGTAAGCCCAGCAACATTAGGCTTATTCTTTTCACAGCTAAGCAAATTTATTACCACGTGTTTCGTATAACCCGTCTTCCGTAAGCAATTTTAGTTAGTAGAGCATGATAAATATACGAGCACAATGGTATTTTCGGTTTATTCCCGAGATACTCTATCCCTCGGGCTCCCTTTTAGCATTTTGAAATTCGTTAGGGTTCACACTTGCATAATAATTTCTCATCTTTCAAGTCTATACATCACTTGAAGGCAGTTCAACTTGAATTTGAATAAGTTGAACTGGGTTCAAGTGATGCACTATCTCTCTGGAAGGTAACGCCATCGCGGTAACTTAATACTAATATATATATATATATATATATATATATATTTGTAAAAAATCGGTTGGCTACTATTATTGACATTCGGTAATTTCGAAACGTAATTTCCGAATGTCAATAACAGTAGCCAACTATTTTTTTCAGTGCTTTGGGGGCTTCTCCGATTCTCTGAACCAGAACTTCAACTGATGTCCGAACCTGCGCATGTGTAAAGTTTCCACACATATATCCAGCAGAAGTCATAGTATTAATGATAACCATTAATGCCGTCTAGAACAACTTTCTTTTTTACTTGCTCTAGTTCAGCAAACAAATGTATGTGTTCATAACGTCTAAAATCATCTAAAATGACAGCCTTCTACGATAGAAAGCTGTAACTTTTGGTACATTTTAGACAATTTCGTGCGTTTTTACTGAGTCATTCTCAACTTTGCTAATAGTTTTTGATCGTATCACCATTCAATCGGAACGTACCCTTAAGAATGAGCGCAAACATTTGTTGACAGAATTTTCTACAACAATTAAAACCTGCCTACCTAGAGATAGTCGAGAAAAGTACGGAAGTTACCCGTTACTCTCCGGCCCGTGTGCACCTCATAGCCCTACACTCTGTAATCGTACATATGCCCCTCCTTTGGCTGACAAATCAATAAGATATACAAGAAGATTGCTTGCCATGGGAATGTAAAATTCGATAGCATATACGAAGCTTAGTGCCGCATGGAAATGTTAAGGGACGTAGTGGGTCACAGGAGAAGGGGAAGGGGTCGTGACGAAAGCAGAGTCGGTACGCGACGAAGTCGACGAGGAACAATTATCATAATGATAATAATCAGCTTAATGAACCGCGAAAGAAACACACCGCAAAATCGTGGCATGTCGTGACCGGCTCTAATTTTTATGTTAGGATCCCCAAACATTCAATATTTTGGAGCACTATTCCGAGCAGTAGAACTCGAAAATGTTGTATGTATTTTTTTTATATTTTATGTTCTTATATATGTATATAAGATATGTTGTATATAAAAAAATATATACAACATTTTCGAGTTATTATAAATTATAAAATTATAAAAAAATATATTTTTTATAATGATAATGTTGTATATATATATATTTTTTTTGTTTTCCTATTATATATATATATATATAATAGGAAAATAAAAAATATTTTTTATCATTTTAGCAATATTATAACAGGAAATTATTGTTTTGAATTATACCGGGGCTGGACTAACAGTAAGAGTAAAGAGTAAGTTGATCAGATAGTAGACGTAGCTTCACAAGTAAAAAAACAAAGCATTTCAGTGAAATTCTATAAACAGTTTGGTGTATTATATATTCACTATCACTTTTTCACATCACAAGCATCCTATATATCCTCTGATCTGGTGTCGAAAACGTGTCGAAACCTAGCTTTCGAGACCCTCATCGTTTGAAAATTCATCGTTACAAACTTCGTTTGATAGTGATCGGAAAAGTAGTGAAGATAGGTCGGCACGCGCACAGTGTCAACAAAGGGTCAGCGACAAAAGAACCTTCTATTTAAATTCCTACAAGACGCCTGTAACGAGTCTCGCCATTGTAATCTGGCATTCTCGTGCAGAAAAATTACGTTGTCTATCGGGTCTCTTATGCTTGATAACTTTGTTTACCTAATGGTACTGGACCACATAGAAATCGTTGTTCACTGTCTTTTCTCAAACATTTCCATGCACATAAAAGCGTTCTAGCTCCTCTCATGCGTTTCTTTTCTAATAAAAATCTCACTGCGTCTGGACTCCGACGTATTTCCTGAAGCCAGCTGTTCCTTTCTTTGGCCTAAATTGGCATGCTGTGAGATATTGGAAGGCTATGAGAAACCGTGACTCTTCGTACCCTTGTCTGTTTATGGGGAATCCATGTTACTAATTTTTGAGTGAGCCCTATCAAGTGAAGGTGGCTGATAGTAATTGCATCCGTTTTTATCTTCTTGAATAGTTCACCAGTTATTTGCTGGCCATACTTCAAAAGTGCCTTAGGCAGTCCTCGTGTATATCGAATGATCGACATGGTCGAAGTGAATCTCCTAGATTTCAAATCCCGTTTTCGAACTTATTAACTTTTGAGCATTGCCTAGCTTGTATCAACCTTTGATTGTAGGAAACATAGTAGGATGTAGCTTTGAATCAGATTGGTGCTATTTCTAGGTAGTGTAACAGGATTAATATTGTCAGGTAGCTACACGCGAAAAACAGTTTACCTTTCTGGGCATATGTCTGAAAAACAAGATTTCCACCTATATTAAAAGTTAATCATTATGCCCTGTTTGTACCTAGTATAAACAAAAGGACCGCACCCCTTACGAGATTTAGATTTTCCGATAGTTCATCTAAAGCATCGTTAAAAATCGGTATAATTCCCTGCTGTGATAGATTACATTATCCCTCATGTCTATGGAGGCCTTGAACAGACTTACAGGAAAAGGAGATTCGCTACCATCTTACTTTACCCTATAGTAGAAGATATAGCAAGACGCTGCATCTTTGCACATACATCCCTCACGGCTTTTTCCGTTCACACCTCGAAGGCTTGACAGGACCAGTAAATCACACCCTGTCATGAGACGCGAAACTGCGATGCCGAGCAAGGAAAACTGGAAAGTTGTTAGCTCGACCCTGTACACCGAAGCTTAATAGACATAAAAGGCTCTTCCTAGGCCATCGCAATTCTCGGCGTTCTTTCTGTAGCCAGCGTCAACGAAAGTATCGACGTTGGTCGGTTGATTTCTTTCGGTACTTCTTTTGAGACTGGACCACGTGTGCATGCTTGCAGCTTCTTTTGATTATCGACAAGCTTAGCGTTCAGCAATCAGTAAACATATATCTAAGCAGACTTTCCTCTATTTAGTAATAGTACTAGCAGTATCCTTGGGCGCCTTCAGCAGTGGCGTCGGCTCTCGAAAATTTCAAATTTTCACACCACTGGTCGCATACAATGGACGAAGCTAAAGAAGAATAAGTGTTCGGCCAGGGCGACTGCGTAAACCGAACTTGAATGAGGCAAAGAATATGGGTAGATTGGGGGTGATGGTATGGTGAAAGGAATTTGTGCTCGAGTGTACAGGCAGGAAAATAATCTAAGTGAAAGGACGTCGCCTATGAAAGGGCAGCCAATGACTATCTATATATCTGTGTGTGCCACATCCTATGGGTGCGACGATGGAGAGTTAATTAGACGGAGGCGATGGCTGGGAGACGAAGGCAGGCCGACGAGTAACGACGCGGTAATTGCTGTTACCCTTGAGAAAACAACTTGAAGGGACCCACATAGCCAGCCTTTTACAGCCCCTTCACTTCACTTCACTTCACTCTACTCAACAATTTGCTGCAGAAACAGAAGCAAAACAAGCTGGCCAGTAGATCAGCATTATTTATAATACATAGCGAAAGTGCTGGGGAAGTCGACGTTTGTGTTTTATATGTTCTAGTAAAATCTGTAGTTTGGCTGCGAGATTGTCTTACAGTATCAATATTTGTTAGAAACGCTTATAGTAGCCAGCTCGGATTGCTTGACGAGATACCTACTCCAGACAAGCATGCGCCTATAGACCGAGAAAGTGGATGTGTAGAAAATGATATGCTAGAAAACGATGACAGTACTTGTCCCTTGTCGAAATTCTGCGAGAGCGAATTACTTCGATAGAAATGGCTCGACTACGTAATTACGTTATTCGAACAACTGCTTGCTACGGTTCTTGCGTACATTTGGTTCCTGCGGATCCTTTTTGCCACGTACTATGCAGAACCACCGTCTCAATTTAGTAACGATCGAAGTAGATTGCGTACTAGAAAATTTTCAAAGCGTGCATAGCAGAAGCAGAAGTTCGTCAGCAGTACGCATTAATATCCAGATCATGCCGACGTGAGTGCTTTCGATACAGTGCTCTCTTCTATGATCGATAGCCCTGTTCGCTGCGCATGCAATTTCCAACTAATAAATTCATCTGAGTTCTGTAACCTGATAATGGGTCAGCGTACTGTCTCCTAAAGCTATCATTAAACAAGTATTTCAAATTAACCAGTCATCGAGTGGCATACTGCAGCCATTCTCGGCAACACATACATCAGAAGCATGTACGATGAAATAAAAGATGTTCGCGGAGCTGCTCGTCGTTAAGCATTTATTCTACTGATGTTATCTTAATTAGGTAAGACATTATGAAGCGTGTCCTTTCCCTCTGCAGATCTGTGATAATTGTAATAATTGGTCATTATCCTTAACCGAAGCCGTTTATCACAATTTGATGGTTATCTCCTATGAACGGCTTAAATTGCTGCAGTAAACAATAACATGAGCTGATATATATATATATATATATATAACACGATTAGCTAACCACACTATTTTTCTTTTGTAAACAAACCTCATTTGGGAAAGGTAAAGATTAAACAGACGACTGAAGCACAGGTAAAAAGCAATCCTATAGGACATTGTTTAAAAGCAAACGATATTTCGCATTAAATGTCGCTCAAGCATTATCATTTGTCGTGTCGACTGCCTCACCTGAAAATATTATAGTAACATAAAATAACACTTATAAAGCTTGCGCACTATGTATCCATGGTGCTAGTAACAACGATCAAACAATAATATAGCATAGTAATAATATAATAGTGCCTCAATGGTTCCATTTATTTCCGAAATTATTTTAATGAACTTCTCAATGTTTCCGCTTTTTTTTGCCACGAGGTAATAGCGATGTTACGATGATCACTGGATGATGTTCGTTCTAGATTATTTGATTCCTTGCGATCCGATAGCAGGCAGTAGGTCAAAAGGTGGTGTAGGCCGCAACAACCAATGACAGACAGAAAAATCTCTGGGGAGATGCCTTCATTTTGTAGCCAGTGTAGCCCCACGGTTAGGTACTATTTCTTCAGAACGATGTCTATGCTGCGTTGATAAAGTTCTCCCGAGTGCAACGCGACTGCAAGAAGGCACTTATGGCAAGTAGCTTGTCATCTCTGAACGAAAAAACGAAATGCTTTTCTTCCAATTCTCGGCCACCGCTAGGCGAAGCTGGCCTCGACTGCGATGAGTTGAAGAAGTGCCTCAGGGCAACGGCTATACACCCATACAGCCGTTCGACTCACGGTTGCAGCTACGATAGGTTAGATAGCGGTAAAGTGAACAGGGAAAGCCGAGTTGGGTGGACTCGTGACGAAGCTAAGCGGCCCCTACGGTAACGGACCGGCGGGGGCCTCTTGACGCCTTCCGTTGCTGGTAGCGTCGACGCTGATTTTTACGGCTGCTCCTGCAGATGTCTATGGGCCACCACGTAAAGGAAGTATGTGATGACTTCACTCATGGCCCACGGCTATAGACGTAAGCAACGGGCCAAAACTGCCAGACGGCGGATGGGAGCTTGATGCGAGGGGCCAGTTAAAAAAAGAATACGGCCTTTAAAGCCACAGACTTCCCAAAGGCTGCTTTACTGGCGGAGGTTGTATAGGTTGTAAATGTCTGCTTTACCGCATTCGGTAAATTTTAAAAATCTTCGAGTGACGTGCCGATGAATAGATGAAGTCGAGAAAGGCATAGATCATTATTGTGAGAGAACCACTGGAAGAACTTCGTACGGTAAAAGGACAATGATGCATTTGTTGGGTTTAGACCTTTTACTATTAAGTATATAGATCGAAGAAATTTACTCGTTAATTAGAAGAGAATAAAGAAAAGTAGGCATGGAAAGGTTTCTACTTACCTTCCAGTCCAAATATGTATACATTTTCCTACCATATGATAGGAGACTACTTAATTGTAATTATGACAAATGAATAAAGTGCATTTTAAGTGTACCTGATTAAATGATAAAAGACTACACATAGTCTATTAAGTATTAAGCGTTCAAACAACTATAAACAGCAGAGAAGTTACGACGTTTCTACCTAACAAATATGTTTATTACCATTTAGATATGGATAGATATTTTTATTTCGATCTATTGGTCCGCCTGATCTATCTATGAAGAAATAAGTGCATTTTTTAAACTATAATTAATTAGCTCTATGTTGGCACAATAGAATATAGCGTAAGCATAAAAAAAACACCTTGTAAAATATAGAGCGCACTATCCTTGGAATACAGAGCATACATCTAAGGCAGAGTGTGACCCGTCAAATCTTCGAAATAGCAGTATTTTTGTGCTAGATATTCGTTTGCCATACTATGCTATACATGGTACTATAAAAAAAAAAAAAAAAACATGGCTTTAAAATCATATCACTGTATATTACGGTTATTTGCCTTTTAAGCCGAGGATTGGCTAGTCATTTGAAGCAAATGAAAAAAATACAAGCATAAGAATTCAGTTTGGTAGTTTCGCTATATTCCGGAACAGGTTCCAGCAGATGCAATGCAGCCGTTGTTGGCAAAGGCAAAATTTTCCTGCCTGATTTGTGTATTAAATGAGAATATATGTCAAGATGGGTCACCCTCTTAAAAATTATACAACTCATTGAGAAAATAACAAAAATTTAAAGCGCAAATACACTTCGCGCAATCGCCAACTACCTTGAAATAAGATGACACAACACCAACACGATTTGTGCCATATGTAGTATTCTAACGATTATTATAATTAACATTTCAAGTTATTATAAGCTATTTATTGAATCGAAAAACTTTTGAACCATGTTAGACAAAATAGTGATGCATTAATATTTTCTTTATTGTTTATAAAAAAAGGGGTAGTACACATCAGCTTTGTACTTGCGATACAAATTACTACACCTAATTTTGTTATTGAAAGCGCGTTTGGGAGTGTCGATGGTAAGATGCACTGTGCAACCTACAGCTTCTTTTGAGACAAGGAAGCGATATATATCACACAGACTTCAACGTACGCAAGTTAAAACCATTTAAATCCTACTTCTGTCGATTCAGACCGTAATTGAAGCATGACGATGGGGTCTCCCGTTGTTATCGAGTACCCTTACTGTGTGCGGCCGATCGCTGCGTCAAACACTCACGAAGATTTTCCGAAGTATTTTACAGCACTGTCGTTTTTTTCGTAAATATATCGTAAAATCAAGTGCTTCAGAATACACGCGACAAGCATGGCTATGAGACTACGCTTAAATCTAATCGACTTTGCCGTTTGTGTTTTTGTCCTTTTCTGTTGAACATCATTCTCTCGCTTGATATTTCGCTGGCTGACTCATATTGTACTTATGTCGATTATCTTCAACGTTCTCGTCACAATCTTATAACACAGGCTTCGAAAAATCCCATATTTTCCTCAAAAGTTTCACTTCAAAAGCTCTTCTTCTGTTTGAGATTCTATGGTGTAGCCATCTCTACCCATTTTCTGATGGCACTCAATCAGCTTATTGTCAGAGATAGACAAAGCTTTACCTAAATGCTTAGCACGTATGATGACGTAAATGAAACGTAAATTAAAACTGATCTAAATGTTTAACTTGGTAAATGGTAAGCTAATTCTGCTGGGGTTACTTTTAAGGTCTTCTTAGTCGAAGAGAATATGTACAAGACGGGAACGTTCTAGGTCGCCGATGATAACGACCACGAAGCAATTGGTAGCACTCCTGGTGAGTCTGACAATACCTAAACGCTTACTCAATAATGCTTCGTGAAGATAAGTCCCTGCTCGTCAATCGAGGGAAGATTTACTAACACAATAACGTTTTTCTTGAACGCATAAACACAAACATCTAAGATAAGTGTCTGGGTGTGTCAGCA
>NW_019214736.1:0-65086 GCF_002532875.2 Varroa jacobsoni
CATCATCACGATTACCGTTGTTGCTATTTATTCAATTCAGCATTACTCATATCGTAGATTCCTGCGCACATTTGGAGGCGCGGGGCGGATCGGAAAAGAGAAAATAACTGTGTCAACAATGACTTTCTAGTTTTGGTGGAGTGACCCTGAGTAATCTGGTCGCTCTCGGTGCTGCGGTTGCTGAACAAGAAAAATATCCGTGGCCTATCCTGAAAAATTACGTCGCCCCCGTACGTACTTTGTGCTGCTGCTGCTGCTTCGGCGTGTCTGCTTCCTTTAAGGTGTCTTTTTATCCATCCATTGACTATCTGCCCATGTATTTTTGTATCGATAGACGCCGGACGGATACTGAGCGTTGTTGTTAGAGCGTCATCTCATGTTACTCAAGGGAATCGGGTGGGTGACTGTGATAATGATAAGAATAATAGCAACTGCCATAGTAATATTAATTATTTGCTTTTTAATGATCGTAAAAGTGTAGTGTCAAGTAAAGATCAGATAGATGGGACGTGCTGTATGTGCATGCATGAGGCATACGTACTTATACTATTGTATGCATTATAGGGCTACTGACGTTTGGATAGACGTCCCGAATGACACCCTAGATGTAGCTACTTGTTTATGTTATATTATGTATATACCGTATGTATATATTTATGTATACTCCGTGAAGTTGATGGTGGTGGATGTAAGGTAAGGAAAGAAATACTCCTCCATTAATTTTTGGTAGATTGCTTTTGGTTTTTCGATCTGGCTGAGATCTGTTCTAAACACAACACAAAACCTGTCCCTTAGACCCCAGCCAGATGATTCGGTCTTCTTCCTCATGCCTCTTTACAGATCACCTGCTGCTGTTGTGTGGCATATCGCCATTGACATTTACTGCTGGCCGCTTTCGTAACTATGGCACTGCTACATCGTGTTTTAACGAGTGATTTCATTAGGGCTTCTGAGCTATCCATTAATCGATTGAAGTCTGTCGTGTTGAAGGCCAGTCATGCGAATGAAGTTCGGCGGCGTATAGCAAAAGGTCTACTTAAGTGTTCGATACTCTGCGTTGTCCATCAGTAGCGTCTTCCAGGCCTAGTAGGAAGAATGGGCTGGTAACAAAACAATACGAATGTTTGGATGAACCTATTAGTACCGCTGAGGCCGCAAAAGTTGTCTATGGTATGGTGTATAATTGTTGCTGGCGTGTTCTTTGTTGCCTTCGTTGCTTTTAAAGTAGTCATAAATTTTCGTTTTGGGGAAGAGGCGATCGGAAAGGCGGGTTCCGGTGAGCGGAGTTGGTCACGTAAGCAGTTGGAAAAATGCTATTGCAAGGAATAAATTGATAAATATAACTAGCATCACAAACTGTTGACGGGAAAACCAATCCTGGAATAGACAGTCACAAGAAAAATAGCAAAAATTCCTAGTTAATCGTGTGGTTGACCCGATAATGCCGATAACGTCATAAATGTACAAATGAGAAGATTTCAAGCTATACATAACTACTATTAAAGTGAGTACCAAAGCGTGAACTTGTCACCTATGGAGTAAGAAGAAGTACTTATGAACTGAACTTGTTCACTTTGGTTTACCTTAACCTCCGGATTGGTGAGATAGAGGAAAGGGTTGGCGCGGTACATCTCTGCCAATTCGTTCATTCGACGCACTTCGACTCGTCGATTGTGGCTGAGCACGGAGACTTCTTCGCGGCTCATCAGGGGCTCCTTATGCGCTTGTTTGCCCGCAATGTCTGGCAACGACTTTTTTCGGGAAAGGTGACTGCCACCTGTAGCCGAGTCCACTAGCGCCGTTGGACGTCGGCGGGGACCACCCGCACCACCCCCACCTCAAATCGCAAACAGGGCACATAGAAAGCTTTATACACCACAGTTCCTTAATCCGAAACAAATGCATGTTACTAAGGTTCTAGCATATTTATTTCCAAATAACCTGGTTTCGAATGTATTGTTCGAAAAATATCTTAGGCCACAATTTCTAAATGGTAAAACGTTACGATTTTTTCCAAAGTCCGCTAATTGCTGATATAACAGGTCAATTTAAAAGTAATCGAGATTTTTACACCTTAGAAAAAAAAACCCAGTTCAAATCATGTCATTCATTATATATGTACATGTAATTTATTATATACATCGTCACTCCTAGTTATTTATTCGATGTCGCCGGTCGGGGAGCCTTAACAACTGTTGCCACATGCAGCCTATCACTACCATGAGGAACGATCGTCTACCTTGCTTGTTCTATCGGATAGCCTGATTTAACTTAAAATGTTTAGCCATACGCGCCGCAGCTGCCCATGCCTTCTTCTATTTTATTTGACGCAAAAGGATCCACTAGCCGCAACAGTTCTGTGCAAGAATCCACCAAAGTGGCTCTGCGAGATGAGGTGACAATTGAAGTCCGCATTTCTTTGTGCTCTTTTACTTAATTCGATGAGCACCCCAGACACGAAACAGACTTCCATGTTTTAGCTAAACCCGATCGAACAACAATGATTGAAGACACCTCACGATCATATGAGATCGTCGAGAAGATAATTACACGAATTCATGAAATGTTTGCAGGTCATTTATCTTTAAAAATCCCTTTTGGCGATCTTCATTGGGTTCAGATGGTTAAGCGAGATGACACGCAATCTCCAGTTCTAAGATGCCATTATTAAACCTAGCAAATCGTTTTTTCAAGCAAGAGGCCAAGTCCTACACGGCACAAACATCCAGAACTATTTCAACAGCGTTTCGATCGTAACAAAAACCAAAATATACGTATCTCTTACGTATGGATTACACATGACAGAAAAGGCCAAATGCAATAGGTGTCCAAATTGCAGCAGAAAGCGTCTTTCAATTATATATACAAGCAAAAAAAGGCACTAAAAAAAAGAGGTAAAATAGCAAGCGAACGTTTAGAGTAAATAATAATCACGGAGAAAGCGTGATTATTTCTCTAATAACCTACTATTATACAATGGCCAATAATAATAATTAACGAAACTTAAGCCCCATACTCCAAAAAAATCCTACACTAGCAAAAGCTCATGGACTAACTGAGATAAAGCTTAGGTTCACTCATCTTTCGGTTAACAAAAATACGTGCCGATCTATTTGTCTGTGTGCTTGTCCACAGAAATATGCATACGTTGAGCGGCTGCACTTTTTTGTGTGCTGGCGGAGTTTTGTCCTAGGCTATGCTGCGCTGGAAATTTGAACTCTTTCCACGATAAGCCTTTGCTTGCAGCTCATTCCATATCAAACAAATAGTTGGCGTTAACCCTCGGGACGTTTATTTTAATTTATACGTGTATTCGCACTTACTTAGACAATAGTTTAAGTTCTTACCGATATAGAGAGATGCCGTTCTTCCAAGTCCCGACGATTCCTCGCTAGTGCTTGGCTGTTGTTGAAAACCTGTGCTTGCGTTGGAAAACGTAAGTATATTGGTCAGCAAGCTTAGGCCTAATGACGCAGAAACTTGGGCAGTGGTTTTCCTATTATTTCGCCACACCTTCATATATATATATATATATACACAACAGTGTTTACTACAATGTATAGCTGCCTACTATGGTTTGAATACTATACACATTTTACTGATCACTCATTATTTAACAAAATAATGAATATATTTTGTGATTAGGCTATTTCGAACTTCAGAGGTACTTCAGGGATAGCATGCCTAGTGCGGAATCATGGCTCACACGTAATAAACGTTTCGTAAATATCATTCCTATACTTGGTGATGGCTGAGGCGATTACGAGGCTAGTATCATAAGCCAGCTTATCATAGGTCGCATGTTCGAATCATGACATGAACGCAAAACAGAGAGACCTTTTTCATATGGCAGCGCTATCTTTGCATAGCGATGATAACGATCATGAGCTCATCCCTTATCAAGGCGTTAGACGTTTGACGAGGAAATAAGAGGTGTTTTTTTTTGAAAGGGAGAAATGCCACTTAATGTCAGCAATGCCTGAAGGGCAGGCGTCCGGGGCGCTTGGCTACGGAACCGAGCTCGCATCTTATGATCTTTCTAGTAGTAGTTAAGCCCAAAAACTCCACAACCTGAAGCTGTAAAAGTTTCTAGGCGCCCCAGGGCCGGCCAAGTGCTAAACACCTATATAAGTGGCATCTCCAGACACATGAATTGCTTGCCCTTGTTTTACATGAACTTACGTTCCCCAAGTTGCTGAGTCAGTGTGTCCGCGGTGGCTTCATCAGCTCCTTTAACCCCATAGATAGCGCTAAGCGACTCTTGAGGCTCTTTTGTCGTCGACGATTGCCTGTTGCAGAAAACAAGCCGAGACAGAAATGGTTAGTTAATTTATAAAAATATCTCGATCTTTTAATAAGAATATTCTGGAAATAAAAGACATTTTTCATATATAATAGTAATGTAAGTGCTAATTTTTTTGAGAAGTTGCAAATATAATTCATAAACTTTCCTTCAGTATAGTGTTGGAAAAAAAGAAAACCCTCCAGAACTATAGGAGCTTTTCTAAATGAAACGCAATCTATAATACATTTTTCCTCAAATGAAGCGTATCTTGATATTAAAAAAAACTTTTCTTCGTGCAGTTTTCACGATTGGCATCTCGCTTAATCAAAAATGGCGTGGTATGTTGATGATTCACCATTGTTTTATTGCTTACATGTACGCTGTAAATATATTAATAATATCTTCCTAATACATGCCTTGTAGGTGACTGTGACATTCTCGAATGTGAACGCGATGGTGGCCTGGACGGGGGTCTACTTTCAGAACGACGATACTGGTCGAAATGATCGTTGAGAGCACCTCCGCTGTCGGACTCGGGTCCAGATCGCCCCCCGCGACCCTGGCTGCGTCCTCGTCGATCGGAGGCACCACCCTGTGATCAAACAAGAACAAATAAAAAGTTACCCATGAAAATCTTCGAATCTTACCCGGCACCGTAGGCATCGTGTTTTTTTTTAGACTTTTTTTGCGTGATAGATTGACCCAATGAACTAAACGAAAAATACAAACAAGTACAGTTTCTCGTTGACTCTCAACCGAAATACACAGCGTCGGTTGTCTCTGTAGTTGTGCAGTGCTAACGTGCTTGCTTACTAAACTTAGAAAGAGGGAGGAGGGGTCTAAGTTCGAATTTGGACGTAGACATCATTTGTTTTGTACTAGAAGCCAGCCGTTCAAAGCAATGCTCAACGGAATAAGTGCGGTACGTGATACTCGAAACTTTTATGTTTACACCGAATTGTTACGGGTAACGACAGCTGTTTTTTCTACGTCATTATAAAGTAAGAAAAGGAGTGGATAAGTTTCGGAGGATACAGTTAAAGGCAAAGCTAAGCCAAATCTCTAACCCATAATTTTTGATAGGTGAGACTAGAAAGTGATCGAAAACAACACTGGTCGATAAGAATCTGTATACTGTATAGTTGCATCAAGCAAAGTGTTCAACAGAATAGACCCGGCTGAGGAGGTGAGGATATCCCTTAAATATCAATTCCAAGACAAGGTTATGGAAGGTGCCTTTTAGGACTTTGGATGTATGGCTTTTTTAACATCCACTATTTTTTCTCGACCTTATGTCGACGAATTGTTGCCTTTTCGCATCACACCCAAACGAAGGTAGTGACCACACTCTTGGCAATAAAAAAAGCATCTAAACCAGACTGAACGAGTTTTTCAAAACCTGACCTGAAAATTTGTCGCCGAAAATATGTAAATTTGTTGACAGCTAAGGAAAGCCATAACTTAGTTGACAGGACACTCATTTTTTGCTAGAATTAGAAACGGTCTTTGTTATGTCAAAAAACGGCCAATATTCATGTTCTAACCCAACAATTTTTAAGTAGACACAGAAACACAGAAAACACTAGTTACCTTCTAAAAAACTTTGTAGTTTATTCCAGTGCATAGGAAAGCACTTTACTACATCCAACCATACTGAGCCTCTTAAGGTGTAATTCTTCCTTCTCTCGGACGAGCGTACCGATTCAATATGCGCGCAGCCAATATATAAACAGCCTTTGTACTAGTTATCTAAGAGCAGTAATTGGCAAGAACGTGATTGGCTGGTTTTGAAAGTTGGCGGTACAAATGTATCTTTGCGTTTGCACGAAATTTGTTGGCTTAAGCACAGTGTCATGGGACAAACGCAGTACGAAGGCAGAAAAAAGTGCATGATTATAACAGTCGGCGAGCATATCTTAGGCGATAGGGAAAAAAATTGATGCCTCAGGCAACCGAACAGAAGAGAGGGAGGCGAGCCCGTGCATCTAGTTAGTCACAGGATATAGTAATGGTGCGACCTTGAGTTGTAGTAAAAGAACTATCAGGTGTTGACGACTGCGTGACTACAACACATATCGATATAAAAAAAAAACACTTCCGAGAAATAAAGCTGAGAAACATTATTAGACTCTTGTGAGAGACACTATTGACTATTAAAGATAGTGGTGTGGAATGAACGTGATTTCTAATACTTCGAACCTACCTAAAACCATCCACCTGCTGATTGTGACGCCACGCCTAGTAATAGATACTTATAAAAAGATATTTATCTTGTTTTCTATGACTCTTTTTAAATAACACTATACCACAAAGGAAGTAGACGGCGCTCTTTTAAGAAGTGCGATGTCTATTACTGTCAACTATCGCCAAACAATAATTAACACATGCAGAAGGGTCTTATAGAAAAAAAAATAGATTAGAAAAGACCGGCTCCTCCGGTGTCCTTGGGACTTGTAACATTATTGTAGCGCTTTTAGTAAGCAATTAAAGTTTTCTACATAGCGTGGTGAACTTCTTTTTAAGGTAGCTAGCAGCAGGAACTTTACCTGGTTAGTCTGGTGCAACTGATTTTGTTGCACCATACTGTTATCTGTGAGGTAAGGCTGCTGAGCTCTCTGATGTAGGTTCACTGTCTGCGAGGGTTGCGGACCGCTTATCATCGAGGGAAGACCCTGGCCCGCCCCCAGTCGATCCTATAAGACGAAATAATATCACAGCAGGAAATTATGATGATTAGACTACGCTCGGATGGTCTGTACTGGTATACGGTGAATTTCTATAAGTGAAGCACGAAAGTTACGCAAAAGTCCTAGTTTGTAATAAACAACTGCATATATTTTGAAAAAGTACGTAAGCTTATTACTGGCTATAGGCTTCATAAGACTTCACACATGTTAAAGGCCTGATCTATAAATAAATGATATCACACACTAAATTCAATTAGGCAATATTGCGCTTTCAACTGAAATATATATATATATATATATATATATATATATATATATATATATATATTTCAGTAGTGTATAGTGCTGTCGAACAAAAAACAAAATGTTTAAGAATTATTACGACACGGAAATTTGCCGGAACTTCTCACAACATGATTTTTTAGCAAATGGCCAATCATTAGAGCGTTAGAAACCTATTCTTTACGAAAAAACAGGTAAACATGTTAATACATATTGCTACGGATTTTGCGCAGCATTGGAATAACTATTAAGTTATTTATCTGAAGAAAGTTCTATCATCAACACATTTAGAGATAGTTATGGGCAAGCACTGACAAGACGTCAGAGGAAAAATCGAATCACGGAAAGCGACAGAATAGACGATATGCCCATCTTTGGGGAGCTTTCATAGGCAGGAGCCCTCGATGGACAACCCAGCGGCTCGAAGGAATTGATCATCTGGCGGCGGATTATCAGTGGCCCTACGACCAAGTTATACGGCGTGTCAGCTACAAAACCCAAATGAACGTTTCCTCCTGGACGAGACCGCTCCATCTTCGGAAAAGTTCCTCGAAAATCGGAGAGCAAAAGCTCAATCCTTCGAGAAGTTCAACAGTGTCAAACAAGCCCTAGCGCACGACTTGGAGCTGGATTTCAATGACATCATCAAGAGCACAGACAAGTCTATAATCTTCGCACACTTTCGCGGCAACGAATTTGACATTGCATGGGTACTTTATTTCGAGCAGTTCATCGCTGTAAGTCAGAAGCTCCTCAACTGTTTCATTTTCCAGAACTGGTGACCTATCGGGGTTTGAGATCGACATTGAGTTGAATATGTTAGGGACCGCACTAAGTACCAGAGCTGAGTGCACTAAGTGCCGTGTTAACCGTGTGTTTGGGCCACAGCAATGCGTGATCACTAGTGAGGGTCGCTAAACGAGCCGCCAAGCTTCTTGGTACCCCACTCGGTGTTGTCATTAATGGTCTAACGAGGCATTTTCGTAAGGCTCTGATAATTTTGTTTTGAGCAGAAATCAGTGTGGCTTATCCCAGTGGTCGGTGAGTCATTATTAGGTTGCAGTCAGAAGGCGTCAGCAGTGCTTCCTGTATCTTCGAAATGGGTACCGGTAACAGCGTGATCAAGACGACGGTCTAAATGGACTGCGTTTTTGTTACCCATCAATACGTACGTAACGTCGTATAATGTTGTGATTCTAAGTGCGTAAGTGAGTGGGGGATGTTGCTGGTCGTTATTATCTTTGTGCTTGTGTTCCATCATTGCGGGTCTACAGCACAGGGCGTAGAAATGCTCATTCGCTATGTAAAAAGTCGTATGACCGAAGTTTTTTTTTTGACCGGTTTTTCCGAAGGAAGATCTCTGGCCGAAAGAAAGTAGCCGCTATGGATAGCCTGAGGCTCCCTACGACCCCCTGCGGGATTTCCGAGAAGTAGCGTTATGCTATCTTCAGTTTGCGCGGAAGTTCATCTTAATCACCAACCTGCTATATTACTTAATAAAAGCAGACTGTTAGTTCTCCTTGGGCCCGGGCACCAAGATGCCTTTCTGGCTTTGACGAAAGCTTTTACAGGCAGGTCAGATTTGCAGCACTTTTTGTAACATAATAGCGTTTACCAATCGAAATCCACACTGGTGTAAACGGTGTTTGGGCGCAGTTTTTACGCGGAGAAATGAAGAACGCACGGTGGCGTATGCAAATGGGCGACTTTCAGCATTTGTCAGAGACCTAATATTTGTCGTCTGGGTTCCATCTGTACGTGTGTGAGGGGCGCTTTACTGAAACCATCAACAGTAATGCGTTGAAGTACCTGCAAATTAGACGAGACCTCCGTCTAAAGTTGGCCCGATGGGGCTTGGAATTGCTGGAATACAATTTCGATGTCCGACAGCAGCGAACCGCCGCGCCAACATTCTGTCACGTCTACACACAGCTCTTCGAAGGAAGACCATGAGCTGCAACGTTGACTTCAGGTCGATTTCAATACACTAATTCGCAAATCTACGCTGGGCTATTTCCCTTCCAGAAGGTTTTTCTGACGGTAAGCGAGTTCCTGTTGCATGGACTTCATTGTCTCGCACCACGAGTTCCTTGACTGGTCCTCGTACGATTAGCCGACCCAGCAACGTTAAGAACTGTTAACCGGCTGGTCTTCCGCTATTTTCTAAAGTATGGGTATTTTGAACATATATTCAGTTGGGGTATGTTCACAACTGGAAAATCTACCGGAGAATAAAACGGAGCCCGTAAATTTATTGACACGATGCTTCTCGAAGATGGAACTGGGGCGGTTACGTGTTCTGGGAGGTGCACGCAGTGTTTATAGATCACTACATTTGTCTCGTTTATACTTTTGTAGTTTGCCGAATGACTACCAGGATCTTAAAGAGACACTGCTTGCTTTTAAGGATTGTTATAATGCTATAGACGCCATCGTTATAAACAACGCAAGCGAACAAACCTCTACCAAGGTACCAAGATTTATAGTTTGCATCATTATACTAATAAAAGTTCCTATAGACTAGAGCTGGATAAACATATGACTTGCTATAACGTCTCCGCGCAACTAATTGAAAAGGTGCAGCCAATGCTTTAAGGCAGCAGTGGGCATCAGGTCTTGATTTGTTTACGAAGTCTTCAGGTTTAAGCCTTATACCACGTAGGAACTTCCTAGAAACAATGCAGTCAAAATTCTTCCGACTTTCCTCAGACGCGGACCAACAACATGTCTTTAATTTTTCTTGAAATATTCATCGAGAACACGAAGTCAATCACACAGAATTGCAAGCGGTCGACTTACGCACCTAAGAAGGCGTTAAAAAATATAGGCCTGTATTGATACAGGATTATAAGCGGCATAGACTCCGAATAAAGCTGTAGTTGGAGTGATCAGCAGCTACATTGTTTAAGTAAAGAGGTGCGTTTATAAGCACGCAAACGCGTCTTTTAGCGACAACTCTTTTGATGAGTACTGCATCGAAGTGTTTTCATTTAGACTCAAGTTAAAAACAGGAGTAACAAAATTTACTCCGAAAACACTGTGTATACACATACACGAACCCTGCTTAGCCTTGTGGTTCTGAGCTAAAACTCAACAAGTTCTTCGACTAGGTAGTACTACATTCAGAGTCAGTCATCCTAAGGCCTACACATGACCTGCCTTCATCTACAAAATTTGCCAATGATTTTAATTTGTGAATACATTTAAGTAAGCAAATAACAACGTCATTCAAGATCGTTACCTCCTGTTGGGGGCCGAGTGATGTCTGATTGAGTTGGTGTTGTAGCTGCTGTGGCATTGTCGAGGACATTATCTGTTGTTGGTGTTGAGCTGATCCCAACTGCGACGCTCCCTGAGGATGACGCAGCTGTTGCCCCTGCTGTTGTTGCAGGTGGCTGCTTGATAGAGTTGCTCCGTACAGTGACTGCCTCCTCGGTGGTGACAGAGGAGTACCAGGACTCTGCAGAACTTGAGGCAACTGAGTGGGCATCTTCGGGTCCAGCTGGCTCGCAGGGACGCCCAGGTGGGGAAGCTGAAGGCTCGGATTGTTCAATGGGTCCTCCGTTGAGGGAGCCGACGAACCCCTTAGACCCAGTCCCGCCATGGCCAAGTCCCCCGGCACTTGATTCAAGCCAGGATGAGAGCCCGGCACCAGGTAAGCCCCCGCCTCCAGATGGTTGGACACTCCCCCGATTTCTAAAACAAGGAATACAACATTAATTAGCCCATCTTTGGCGCCCTGTCTATATTTCGAGGCCATAATAAAGAAAATTGTTTTTAAAAAAACTGCTGCAAGAACCAGCATCAACTTGTACATCGATATTTACTACACATTGTATATAATCGCGATGATATTGCACGCACTTCGTGGCCATTAATTACTGTTAAGATGTTACTGACAGGCAGAACAAAAAAAAGTAAAGGGATTTCTGCTATGCCTAAGGGCTAACAGCCGTGGACCTATGACACCATTCAAGTCAGCAAAATTCTCATTTTTTAAAACTTTATTAACTTAAAAAAGAAAGAAATAAACCTTCTAAGATCACATTATCTTAGGGAACTGACACAATTTGATATTATGTTCGCGCAGTACTGCTCGGACAGCACTCACTCGTCAAAAACCTCGAAAATGGAGGCTTGCAATTAATGAATGAACCAATATCTAGCGCTTCACATTGTTGAAATTGCTAACAAAATCAATCATACACTATATGACGGGCGTCGATTCGTCAGGAAGAAAGGTGTTTCCTAGTGGGATCATTAGCAGGCCTATTCTAGGAAGATTTTGAGAAGTTGAATAGTATCACGGAGATATATTTATGGGCGTCAGAAACATTTGACTGGCCTTAGTACATGACTTATTTTCTTGTACTTGTATCTCTGTTTTCACGTATCGCCGTCCGGCATCCTATCAGACTGCTGGCTCCCAGCACAAACCAAGTCTGTTTATGCCCAGATTCGAACTTAGGCCACAACGTGCCCCTAAGATTAGTAGACAAATACGTTAGCCACAAAGCTATCACAAAGATCTGATTGTACTTACACCCTAATAATCGACCCAACCCGAGAACGATTTCATTAAAGCAACGACACCCAGATAGCGTTTGCGTCCAGTGCCTGTTCGCTTCTGGCGATGAGTGGTGCTGAGTGATGCTCGACTTGCTCTCGATAGTACGGATCAGCTATTGTTCTATTGAAATGACAGAGTGAATTGTCCTCAAACTTTTATCACCAAAAAAGGTGTCCAGATGACTAACGTGAATTATGAGTCATTGAAAATTGTTATGTAGCTAGCTCAGGCAAAGCAGTGTCCTAGGCCTCCGCATCAACGCCCTTGCCGCATCTATCACAAGATTAGAAGTATAGTCTTGATATCATTTGTATATGTTACGTTTTTGCAAAATGACGAGGGAAACGCATTTTCTGGCCATTCCACATCTATTGAATATATGTAATTCATCAGTACAGTGTCTATGTTTAACAATGTGATCGAAACGCATGAATGTAAATAAAACCTACATAAATATACTCATGAGCGGAATCGAGCTCACGGTATGAAATAATAGTAAGAATGTTGACGTTAAACCTTAGCACTTGAGAACTTCAGTTATTATACTTGAAATAGCTTATGATCAATTTTTTAATCCACAATATATTAACGCATGAGTCAATATTCAAGGCCGAAAGCACTAAACCCTAACCTAATCATTCCTCGAACTATTGAAAACAAAAATAATCACTGGCAACTTCTGACGTCCGGGAACTGCTTTTTGCGTCAGCTGTAACTAGCTAAATAGAAACGGTTGTTGAAAAGCTAAAGTTGCAGATCATCAGGTTCCAGGTCTCCTTCTAGACATAAACCGTACGATAATTGAACCTTAAATAATACGATATTATTTTTACTTGCCGTTTTTTATATCTATTTTCCAAGCTTGGAAAAATGTAATATAGCATATAGTATGAATATTGGCTCGTACATTTTCTTGCCTCTGTGGTAATTAGTACAGCTCTTTCCCATGTGGTCACGACAAAGTTGTTACACGAAACAGCCATTGATGGCTACATGATTTACAGGATCACCATTAGTAACAATCTAGACCATGAAACATCGATTTCTGCTACCAGAATTATGATGATGTCTATTTTTCGTGTTAAACTCAGCTGGCCAAACGCTTTGTCGTTTTTCTATGTTATGTGGGACGGGCAGTAGCTAACGAGGACCACACTGTACCGGGAGTTTTAGCTTCGTCCGTCTGTTGAAGAAGCCGCGACCGTTAGCTGAAACATCGCTTTTCATCATATATATATATATATATATGTGTATGGCACCAGTGCTCAGAGAGCAGGGTGAATGGCTTCCGATTCATGAAGGAGCCCCACAACGCCAGTTCGTTTGTCTGTCTGTCTGTCCGCCATGAAGAAGGGCCACTAACTATTACTCTGTTTCTATGAAAGGCTGTATCTGAGCTATATAGCAGTTGAGAAGCAGCGTATGCAAAATGGTGTAGACAAAAGTACCCGTAAATACTCGGTCACTTCGAAGTATTCTATACACTGACAACCGCGACCGCTGCACCAGCAGCAGAAGCGTGTCTGACCACAACGGCCCCTCTCGCTGTTGCACAAACATCAGCCAGACGCTCCTGAACGCACCGCAGTACCATTAGCTAACTCCACTACGCTCGTCGTCTTCGTCATAAGAACTTTCATAACGAGAAAGTAAACTAGCGTGTAGGTAACGGCTTGCGGTCACTCATCTCACGAAATCAACTTATTATCGACTTTTACGACAGCAACAAGGGCAACACAAATGCCACTAAGTGCAGACCCAGCTGTAAACCTCATCGCCAGACACGGGGCCATCTGGCCCAGCAAACAGTTCATCTTTTTCTCTGTCAAATACAAAGCGAGCAATTTTATTCTTTGAGACAGCGAGCAGCGCAGACCGCCAAAAATATCTATGAGTGGCAGTCCGGAGCGACCTCCCGGACGGCTACAATGAGTTTGCTAGAGTACGCTACGCAAGCTGACACGAACACACGCGCGCACAAAAGCTGAACGGGAAATTCACGCGTATGACCGCACATAGTTTAACAGCCGAACGGACAGACCAACAGAGCGGGCGGGCATTCATGTGGGCAGAACCCGGCCATCGCGGCCAGCGCCATAGGGATAACCGCTGCAACGTCGTGAGCCGCTTCACTATGTATGACATGATGTCATTGCAAACAGAAGGGCTTGCCTCCAGTGTGGAAGCCTATGAAGTCAAGTCGCCTGAACTGCTCATTCCCGGTTCTATGTCTGTGGTCCTATATAAGCATTTATAGGAGCGTATATATATCGCATTATGACACCATCTCCGGCTACGGCCAGCAACAGCTTCTAGCGAGTAGTGGTTTTCGCAATTGACGGCAGCAGCATCGATCTGCTTAACCGTCGCCGACTGGCCCGTTGGAAACCGTTGGTGCCATAGTTAGTCCAAGGCCAATTACAGCACGAGCTGTAAACACTTCACCTCACCAAGGGAGAGGGAAAAAAGAAGACTTGAGCAGTATCGATAACGCTGGCGATGAAATGGCACCGGCTGCCGTTGGCTGTGAAGTCGAGACTATGGTGAAGCTGTCGAAGGTAGTCTTACCTACTCCTAGCGATCATGTACGAGAGGAGCATTATTAGAGAAACTACCGATTAGATTTTGCAGTAGATTATAGGCGTGTGGCACTTTGTTAGTGCGACAGGCAGACAGATCGACGGACGGGCTAGCAGGGAAACGGCACACGACAACCGTGTTTGGTCCTGACACAGGACAACGTCTCTATGCTTTACTGTCCAACGGAATGACCAAGTTACGATCGACGTACGCAATACGTGATCGTGTGTATGTGTGTGCAAACTCAGAGAGTTTTTGCTGTTCATACAGTGACGATAAACAGCCACCTCGTCTAGAACAGAGCTGAATCACGTGACGACACTGGACAGTGATAAAAACATGGAATCACCCCAGATATTTAACCAAGCTATCTAAAATTAGCGCCTTAGATAAACAATGGTGTACAAGAAGATCCCCATTTCGATGGCCTTACGGAAAACTAAACGAAGCCAGTAGTCAGAAATCTGAAATAATCATTTTTCTATCTCTGATCAACAATTTCTATCTGCTTCTGTTGAAATGCCGCAGTACTCCTGTTGTCTAACCACGCTACCGGTTAGTAACCGGCAGCGGTTAAGGCAGAGCCTATTATTGTAGTGGTCTTGTGAAAGCAAATACTTCCTATACACAGTCATGATCCTGTTAATACCCTGAAAAATATTTCAACGAGACGTATGTGCGAAAAGAACAAACGAATAATGCTGACGGCTGGGTAGACGAAGAAGCCAGCGCTACTACTTTTCACTGTAGTCGATGACTCACTAAACATAAGATGCCCCTCAAGCTTGTACACGATCTATTTTGTTCTTTTGTATTTTCGTAAGGGATTAGTTAACTTGACTTACCCCGTAAGATAACACACATCCGGGCACAGAAATCGCATTACTGATAGGGAAAAAAAAACCAAGACAACGTCCATTTATAATTCATTCGATTTCACGATAGTGAAGTCGATTTCATAATACATCGTCGTTATAGTTTCCGTTTTCGTATGCAGGCCGAAGATCGTCATTGATTGATTGATTGAGTCGTCGCGCTCGTCAAGTAGATCCCCGCCGTATTTCCATTATCCGCACATGATACGGTAACAATTTCGTTAATTTTCGATGATCGACGGTCGTTTTTGGGGGTGGTTTTATTGGTAGGTTGTAGGAACAACGGTAGTTAGTAGAAGTAGTAACGATGGAGAAATCCGGTCGATTGACGAGGCAGACGGGCAGACCAGTTGATTGAAGAGGGCATGCAAAGAGTTAGTGCACAACGGTAGAGTTAGTGATTACGAGCGATCATTTTTTTAAATGTGCGAATCTCAACATGTTAAGCTTGTTACCGCTGTGCTTCCTCACGTTGGTCGTATCTTTTGCTCAGACTGTTAGCAATTAGTACACACACATAAAAATGGCATGGAAACACGACGCTTCCACTGACTATTACATAGTTCATTGTATATTAGTTGGCTTAGTTAAAATTATGTAAAAAAAGAAACGATGTGCTCATACACGGACTATAACATCGTCTGCACATTATTACGCCCACACTGGCGTGCCGGCAGCTGATCATAGATCTAAGAAAAACGCAAAACGGCGCGGTGAGATTATTACAGAGTTTGAAGACAGCTGTATTTATTTTGAGTTATTTAGGTTCCATACCCTACATTGAAAGGCTTCGACTGATCTATAGGCGAGCTAAGCGATTTCGTTTTTAATTGCCTTTTTGAAAGGAGTACGATTTGAGATACTAGACGAACCAAGGTTGCTTTAGGAAAATAACATAATCCATACAATCTCTAAAGACGCTTACTGTAGTATCTATCGTTGATGTCAATGAGATTAATCCACCTAGCTACACACGGAACATTAGTTCGAAGACCATTTAAACAAATATATCTAAACCCGAAAATGTTGGAGACGATCATTGGAAATGCATCGGTTTTAGCAGTGCTTTTATGGAACTAAATGAAAGCCTACTTACACGAATGTGAGCGATACCGAATGTTTGAATATGATAGTTACAAGAATACTTTTATTCTGTTCCTGTATGTTTCTTCATACGCACAATGGCAGCTTATTCGATTGAAGTCCTTTTTCGTTTATGTGTGCACTGTATGAGGGTACTCACGTTGATGTTGGGCTAGCGAGGTATTTAGGTGAGCGGAGGGGACGCTCAACGAAGCAGCGCCAAACGCTCCTGCAGCTGCAATTGCTCCCCTGGTTGTCGTGCTAGCAGCTGGTGTAGCGGAAGCCCCAGCTGTCGCCTGGGGCCAGGAAGGGAGTGGACCGGACGTCGCACTATTAAACAGCTCGGGGGCGAATTGCACGGCAACGCCTTTAGCTAGGTCGGCGTTTTTTCGTGCCTCCAACGACGCGATGTCACCCTGCTCCGCGCGGTCACGCGCCGTGGCCGTTCTATTGAATTTCGATAAGTCACAGGAAATACCGAAATAGAGTGATGAAAGCAACTTGTAAACGACAATAAATATGATAATTACTAGAGTCAGAAGGGTCAGAAACAACTACAAATGATAAGCGGATGTCTTGGCTGCGAGGGGAACCGGTCTTAAGCAGCTTGCAACACTTGCTTGCGATACTTGCAAGACTCCATTGCACTGCACAGTGTCTTCAGAATCGGATACTGCATGCATCTAATTTCAATTGGAAAATATTTGCATACGTTCAAATTTGTAGCAATGCCTCTACATTCACTTGTAAGCATTAACTACGTTTTTGCAGAAATTACCATCGCCGAGAAAAATACGCAGATCGTAGCGACGCTTATGCCTCAGAATGATTAGATCGGTAGTAACACACGCAGCCGTCTCTTTACCAACTACAGAACAGGATGTTGTCTGATACACATAAACGCGATTATAATCACAAATGGTTCAGTCGCTTGAACCAAAAAGTAAATTGGAAAATTCAGCCCGCATTCAGAACGAAAAGGACGCCGAAAGCAGATAAGACGGGCCACAAGGATAATAACCCAATCCGCCGGACTCCGAGGTCAGGCCAGACGCTCGATGTGTGAGCCAAAAAGCGAGACGCAGGCGAAAGTCGACCTCCATTCTTCTATCAGACGCACAGACACGAAAAATCTACATCGCTTCTGGGTAAGGGTCCATCTGTGTTGGGCTTAGCCGAATAAACTCGTCTGCATACCTACGTTAGCACGCACCCTATTCCGCTTCCGGGCGATGCCGTATAAACAAGCAGCGATCATTGACAAGCAATATGGTGAGAGGTTGCTGGCCAGACAACAGTCGAGATCTATGGTTAGACAATAGTAGAGTGCTGTTTACACCCGAAGCACTTGGTAACGCTCCTGAGTAATATTTTTTAACAATTTAGTTTCATCATTTGAGAGGGACTGTACAGCCTTTTAAACCGATATGCTGTCACAATCCTGCAATAGTGATGATGTAACTGATATCGCTTACAACGAACGATACGTAATTGTTATGGCTGTTTTCAGTATAGGTATCGACTAACAATTAAATAGTACTCTGATTCCCCTATATCAGATTGTCTTGTTTAGCTACGCAATTTCTCGCATCATAGTTGAGGGTAACGGCGTAGTCTGGGCGGCAAATGTACATCTCTGAGTACCTTACCATACCAAGTCGATATACGACAATAGTTCGAGCCTCGGCGGTGGCAAAAATTATTATATTAATACTCAAGAATACGGGAAAAATAAGGAACTGGTGAAGATATGGTATTATTGCCATGTCGTTCCATAGGCCTGTTGAAGAAAGTCTAGATGAGCCCAACAAGACCCATCAACGGGGCCAGGTTCTTATAGGCATAATTGAAACGGTGATTCTAAGGATTTGTTAACATTGGGTGTTTAAGCTGTTCATTCATTGTCCATAAGTAGTATTCAAAAAAGTACCGTGTATGAGTGATGTAAATTTGTCAGCGACAAGTTTTTACTTAGACTGTACCTGTGTAAATGGTTTTAATCTGATATAAATTGTACGATTACTCGTAGTCTCGACGAACTACAACGTCGTTTACGTGCTATCGTTTATATGTTTTCCTTTTGTCGCCTCCTGACACGCTGCGTACACGTCGCTAGTATTGCTTTCTATACACGCTCATTACGCCATCGCCATAAGGTTTTCAGCAGAATCGTGCAAGCCAAACGACTGCTACAGAATATTGGTACTATATAGTAGCTTATATACGCATCTGTAGTCATGGATCGAACAGAAACACCGTTGCTTCTTCTATGACAGATACTTTCGTTTATAAATACATCGTTTAGTACATCATTTCGACCGAAGAAAAGACGCGTATCTTCATTGAAGCTAAAAAAACTTAACTCTAATTCATTTCGAGGCATTCCTCCACACTATTCACACATTGAAGTCGCAATTTCACGAGTCTACCACAAATTCACTATCTGGTATTACCATCGCCAGTTTTCATCACTTGCATTACTTGCAGTTGCGGATCTGAAGTCGTAAATGGCCCGATTATTATCTGATTATATAGTCATGTTCTCAATTACTACTATAATAATGAATCTCCCTCATGCGATTTTGCTCCCTTCCGCAGATTTCATAGTTTTATTTAATCCATGAATGAAAGTACAATTATATGAACCTAAGTCTGTCCATTACAGAGGTGAGACCTGCTTCTAATATTGTGGCCTTCCGTTCAGGCCGTCATTCCAACACTTGCATAAGACCTTGTATCGTCACTGGTCCCCATACCGAGTGCTCTATAGGACTCTTCAGAATATGAGTAATCAAGAAAAATCAGTATTGATATTTTTGGTAAATGCTACTATGTCCGGAGCTACTTAAAAGGTCCAGAGGTGTGAAGAGATTATAAACTAGACGAGATTAGCCTTATACATAGTATTACATGATATACCATACCTATCTACTTGATGGAATTCACCCAAGTTTGGCGGAAATTGTGGATAACGAAGCCTTCAGTGTGCTAACAATTTGTTACCGATCCATGCATTTCCAAGCAAGAATATAAGAAGATTGAAGATTACCAGCAGATGGCCAAACCTCAAGACTTCCAACGGGAGAGCGAACCGCTATGATTACGGAAGCTTTTGAGCACAACAGAGCATGGATAACGCGCTTTTTACTGCCTCAGCAAAAGATTTCTCAAACCGCATGTTACTTAATTCTAACGAAGACACATAAAAAAAGAGCTGAATTTAAGAAACGTGGACATGGGTGTGAACTACTCGAAAGATAATTCGCGTAACAATTACCCGCCTAGAGTAGACCATCGCCATAGGCAAGAGTTTGTGCCGTCCGCCAGGTAAAAACAGAGAACGAGATCAAACACACGAGCGATGAAACTAGATTTCGGCGACTTTTAATCGCGCCAAAAAAATAATTTCAATGGGAATATCGAATAAATCGAGCGTACAGTGGTGCTCGCCCTCGCATCAGGGCATTTGTTATAACAAGTTTTTGTCTAATAGGAAAATAGCTAACTTCACTGGATACTATCTCAACTTCCTGAAGAGCCAAATATTTTCTAATAACGAATTTTGATTAACAAACACCTTGCCCTATTAATGTGAGCCCGGGCATACAGCCTAGTAGCCTAAAAGCAAGGGATATTGCAATTGATTCAGTGACCCACAACGTTAATGGATGATGGTTTTTAGTTGGAACAAGTTAACTAACAAGCCTGTAAAAACATCCGAAGTGGCCCATGAAGTGCAATTCGGACAAAATCCCGTTGTACCCGACCAACTGTGGTTGATCTCCTATTAGCGTACGAAATAATGTTGGTGGCCGTTATTTTTATTTGCCTAGCAGAGAAATACTGTCTTGTTCTTACTATTACGTGTTTCTAATAGAAGATTTAGAGGGAACGGGGGTTGGCTTCATTTTATTATCAGATTAGCTTCTTGTATGTCATTTTCGCCTCAAGAAGTTATCTGGTACAGCTTTGTAGGTTTCCAGGTAGTTGAGAAAATGTTATGACATCAAAAATGATCCTGTTACTTCTTTCTGCCAAAGCACGTCTTTAACAATAGTTGCTGCATGAGGTTACGGTGGACCCATCAGAAGTCGTCTGTACGTTTTAGTGACATAATATAAAGTTATAGTTCCTCCATAAATATCAAGCTGTTGGGTCTACATTTTGATCGGCACACAAGGAAATAGAAACAGGGCAAATTCGGACATGAATACTTGTGTATTAATAATAAATCAGGTTGATAACCCAGCTGGGAATGTTTCTATTTGAGATATTCTGTCGCATTTAAAGAGCTGCATTATATGTTATATTAACTGTACGATACTTATGGTTGCCAATGCCAGTTTAATATACGTGCTAAAAAATCGTTTCGTTTTTTGGGAGCTAATAGTGTCCTCACCTGGAAATGGCGATATCGGCCTTTTGCAGCGCGATCTGCGAGGCGCGTATTGCGGCGTTTACCGCTTGCTCGATGCGCTCGCGAAATTTGGCGCTACGGAGAAGGAAAAGGTGTTTCTTCTTACCCGACGTAACAAGGACATTGTTTTTGTACTTTCCTTCTTCCCGGCTGCCATCTTTGAACGTTGTTACGCCATAACCGTATTTTTTGTTGTTGTACCATTCGCCCTCGTACTTCAGCCCGTCCGATCGCTCCGCAATACCTATAAAAATTAGAAATCGAATAAGCGCCTTGTTGAACATTGTTGTTAAACTCCGATAGTCAGCGACGTACCGCACGACCAGAAAAGGAGGAAAACCGTGGACAACGCATGCTTCCCTCTGTTTGTGCAAAGGCCGCCCGACAAGCAAAAGCCTATACGAATTACTCAAGTGAAGTTTAGATAGTTCTCGCAAAAATTTCCAGAAAGAGTAAATCCTTTATACGCTTGTAATTATTATGAAATGTAACTATTTTGCAGAATCTCGTGCTGCGTGTCGGCACCTTCCATATAACCATACTACCGGTACCATAATAACAAATATTAGTCCTTGCCGTAAAAGCCGTAGCAACAAATAGGGTTCAACATGTTTTACATTCGAATTATAGTCCCAGCACGTTTCTGTCTCAAACAAATAAAGCTATCCTACAAACATTTTTAGAGGGTTCAAGTATGCGACAAAACGGTAGCCTGATGAAACGCTTGAATCAATATCCCTAACAGATGATTATGATTGTGCCTTTACTCTTTGAAGGCGAAGCAGCGATGGATCAATGTATAATAATAATAATCCCTTAATAAAGGAAAGCATTTTACCATTTGTTTTTTTTGACGTTTTAAGTTAAATTACACCTCTAAAATTCAGAATTTTTGTGCCTTTGGAAAACCTGGCAGGACTGAGGTTTTATTCTATCTACACAATATGTCCTCCGCGTGAAGAGCTGCCCTTGTAGCATCCTCTGATTGATTACTGAAAACTAATGCCGAACAGATGCGAAGGGAGAGCTCTGGTCGATCGGCTGGAACAGCCTAAGGGGGATGTTTGGGAGGAAAGCAACTGTCATTCGTTGTGTAACCGACCTAGACCCCCGGGATATTTCTCTGTGTGCCCCTTAAGCTAGACAATTAAAAGGAATCAAATTATAACGTAGCGGATGGGTTAATGAGGAACTTCATTCTGATCTGTACGTCAACAAGCTGGGTTCGGGCAACTGGAACGAAACAAAGGATCAATTAAAGATTGTTCGTCCTTCGAGCTGTCCAGAATGCTTCACGACAGCGGCGAACGGTGCGTGCACAGCTTCATCATCGATTGCAAACTTTTAATCGATCGATGCGCCGCGTTACTGTTTTGCTTAACGCTTAGACGGCGAATCGTCGGATGAGCTTGACGATCGTCGACAGTGCTCGTTCAGGAAGCGTATCGCTGTTTCCGCTCATCTATTGGTCAGTGTCACACTCATTTTCAGCAGTGAAAACCTGACCAAAACAATCCGCGTTCTCAGTGAAGTTCTCAGTCATTATACCAAGCGACGGCCTGCTAAGATTTAACTTCACATTTGTTAAAGTAGCAGGAGAGTAAAGTGTTGTGAGAGGAACAACGAGAAACCGTAAAGCAAGGGGTTTCAAACTGTAATGTCACTTAAACCGTTACAAGCGGATCCGGTAAATTCTAAAATAGAATAGCTTTTGAACTAATTGGGCTAGAAAACGAATTTTTAATACATCTTAGAGGTGCTTTCTTTTGTTTACTGCACACTGATCTCAGGGTTCTGGCAGCTTTTGGATAGCCATATGCCTACCATCTCGTTTTCATATGTATTTTCTGTATCTATGATATTTTGAAATAAATCGGTTGATGGTATGCTTGCCTACCAGCTACCCTTTTTAGGGTGTGGAGAACTCCTGATTACACGGATTTAAAGTGGGACAATAAGCACGACGTTGGAGGTTCCTTTGCTCAGTACAAAAATTACTGAGGCCTAAGCATGGGATTGACATTGTAATGAAGTAACTACACTGCCTGTTTTCGCTTGCTACTCGTGCTAACTGCCCATGAGTTTCCTGAGAAACTCAAAATGGCGGCCTGCATTTATTGTTTCATTTTCGGCGGATATCTTACAGTATAGGATGTTCCTGATGTAAGTACTCTCATCATCCTAAGTCTGAACCTACTCGTGACTGCCACCTAACTCGATTTCACTTCCGGGCGACACCACCTTCTCGCCTGATACCTCTTCACCAGTCAATAAAATTATACCTCTTTTTGGTGTTTTTTTTGTTGAACAAAGTTCCGCCAGATATACGTGAAGTTGTCATACGCATTTCCGATTGTTCTGTAATCAACTCACGGGGGTCGTATTTTTACTCAATCTTCGCATTTTCAGTATTTGAGTCATGAATCTGTAACATGTTAGATTTAGCTACAGAGCCCTTAGATTCATACATGCGAAACCTCCTCGACTGCGGCGATGCGTTCTTGTCCTTCGCATCTGATCACCTTTTTGCTGATGTTCAACATCCTAATTTCCATTCATTAAACGCTTGCACCGTTTGCGTAGTCTGCTTTCGCCCAACGTCCGCTTGCCTAATGTTTTACTAATTTTCGATGAATTTTGTAACATTCTGGCCTTCAAGTAACCACAATTTACCTACCGAACATTGATTTTGAAGACCAGAAAACTATTTTCTTTCTGAACTTATTTCTCTTACGTTTTTTTTACGCATCAATTTCCCTAAATTTTCCCGACTGTCAAGAACTCATTAATACTCATTTTATCTCAGACTGAATTTACATGCCTTTGTAGATGCAGCAGATATTGAAATATTGACATGTCTCAACGACGCTTTCGTAGGTTTTCATTCATATGGCCAGCTGGTAAACTTCAATCAATCAAGTGAAGCCTTAGGAAGCTGGCTAGCAAAAGTGTCTGTCAGAATGTTTGCATTACCGAGCGATGCATACTGACATTGTTAGATACGGACGAGCGTTTCATCCGTTACCTGAGTTACACAATCACGAGTAATAGTACCACCTAAAAATATGTAGTTTCTATCAACTACGTCAGATTTTTAGCTAGAATTGTGTTCGGAGTGTGAAGAAACCATAATTTTAGGCTGTCTTACGCTCATTCTGAGATCTGGTCGCAATTGAAAACAGGGTTCGCTATAGACTACTAAACTTGAAAAATGAGCAAAGTTTGTTAGTTAGATAGAATAGACAGTTCAATGCAATTCCAGCCAATCACAAAATGGCCGTCTGATGTTAAAATACAATTTTGAGATCTAATATCTAAACTTTCGAATCTCAGCATCTTACCTAACTTCTACATAAAGCATGCGATACAACGTACAGTGGTTTTTAAAGCATCGTGAGGCGTTTTTTGTAAATTGAGTAGTATATTTAGCTAGAGATAGATAATGACAGAACTCACCATAGCCAGAACGTTTGTCGTTTTTCCATTCGCCCATATAAGTTTCGATAACATTCGAGTCGGTGATGTCCTCGTCTTGGGATACGAACGAGGCGTTGGAATCGGTATGATGCCCTTGACCGCCGGCGCTGTGTGAGTACGTGAACGCCGAATGGCCCGACTCTGATGAAGCCGAGCTGAGGTTGGATCGAGAGCCTCGCAGGGAAGAGATCCCCCGCTTGTCGATGTCTCCCGTGCTGTACTGTTTCTTAATTCTAAATCCCTATGCCACGTGAAGATATGCACGCATTTAAATTCAGATTTGCACGACGGCAAGTTAGATAATTGATCATCTTTTTATATCAAGTTTATACCTGTTTTCCATTCTATTTTCTATTCTAAGTCCGTCAGAGTTCATGTTGAAATGTTAGCAATTTCTTTTTTAACAACTTAAGTAACAAATTCTTGCAATGAACCGTGGTTTTGTGAGCTGACGGGGACTTCCGGCAGCCACTAACAATGCGAGCATAAGCTATTGCAATAAAGATTTGAAAAGCTACTGTGGTCGGTTAAAGGATGATAGCCAACCAGATCCGACCCCGCAAAACAAATTATATGGGTAAATGCTTTCTAACAAACGATGCTAGCAAAGCACCGCTGGGGGTCGCTTCTTGGTAAGTAACCATTAGAACGCAGTAATCTCGGAAGCTAAGTTGTCAGTCGCCTTCAGTTCAGCTCGTTCTGAGAAAGCCATAGTCGTGCAACAGAATTTACTATGTGACCTTACAAATGCTGTTCGCATGCAACACTACGCGTTCATGAGTTCCAAGCACAGCTGGGTTTAACTGTCTCGAAAACGCTGCCCAGCGTTACTCAGTCCCCTCTTTTCAGCTCTTGCAGAGGATGCGACAAGACTCGCGATGGCGATATCCTAGGCTTCCAGTGTCGGATGGGAAGATTATTATTTATTCACGAAGAGCGCAGCTGCGCGCTAAGTAAAGCTTGGTCAACGTCTACTCCGCTTACCCGTTAGACAGTCTCCATAGCTAACAATCATTCGCTCCTGCCTGCACTATTCTCTACGATGTTATTTCTCACTTCTTTTCAAAGCTTTTCAACTGTATTTTTCGTACAACACCCACTTAATGTACATACATATATATATATATATATATATATATATATATCATATATATATATCATCCTAACGACCGTCCGGTGCAACAAAGATGTCTCATGATTTCTGCTCTATCCACAATCACAAAGTAACTTAGTTTACGAAATCGGCCCTCGATTTTGAAACAGAGAAAACAAAAAAATATGTGAGCGTCTCTTTCCAACCGAAAGCGCTCCGCCCCATCGTTTTTCCCCACCTTCCAGTTCCTATTCTGTTCTTTTCGTTAATTACCTCTCATGGTGAACGTTCGTTTTACTCTTGACGCTCCGGTTATTCAGTTTCCGTAAACCAAGTTAGACCCTACCCCCATTTTTGTTTTCTCCTCCAGAATACCCACCGCCCGCCTACACCATAATCCTTCGCCTGTACTTCCAGAAGATCATGTTACATAAAGCCGACCTCTTCTCATATCCGAGGCAACGTACATAAACTCGTAGCTGAAAAGAATCTGACGTACGTAAAGTTTTGCAGTGTCTGTCGGCGTGTCATTTGTTCGGTATTACTTGAATAAGCTTACTGCGTTCCTATCACAACGGGCAGCTGAGCTGATTTAGGTCTCCTTCTACTTGAAACAGCCAAGTCCATAGGTTCCATAGCGAAAATAGCCCTGACGAAATCACCCTCCGTGTGGCTAGCATTCGAGAACTTTTCACTCGGAGCTCCTAAGCAAATTTCTAAGCTTGTTCGCTCAAACGTTTTTGACCAAGATCAATGGTATTTCGCAAGTGTTATGTCCTGTCTCACGTACTAATCTCTTAAATACATGTAGGAAAATTGGACGTATTCTATTGTAGCTGGAAATTTGTTTCGTTATCAGGAAGCTTCACTTGGGCGACCGTAAAACGAACAGCAGTAAGCTTTAATTCAGTCCAAATGTATATTCATTGTTCGATTAATAATGGAGCTCTGTCAGCTGAACGAGTGTGTAGATAAGTTTACAAACTTCATAGTAAATTAACTGATTCGTATTGTTACCGCTGGTTTTTTTAATGTTCAGAGTATGATCTACCTGTTGGTAGAAGTTCCTCAAAGGACGCATGCAGCCTAATGCTGACAATATGGTATGATGAAGGCAACATGTAGCTGGTTGTACTTGTAGCAATAGCAATAGTAGTAGCAGCTGCAATTTTGTAGCATGTACCGAACAGGTAACAGACATAGCTCTTGGCGGTGCTAATCAGATTGAATGCAGAACGATAACGTAGCTGACGTCAAGGATCATTGTCGAAAAAAAAGGCGCCAATAAAAAAAATCGCAACTTGTCCAGTCCAGCTCAGTAATTGATTACGGTTGCAGAATAAACCATGTGTATAATTGAACAGTTACACCTAACACAAAGCGGGTCACGCGTTACTTCTCACGATCGTAGGATTTAATCGAAATTTGCATGTTGCGTGTGTCTGTATTTACATTTGGCTTTCCTTACTAGAACATGGCCTTGTAGGCATTCGTTTGCCTTACCAAACATCCTGTTTCTCTACAGCGCGGTCAATTATGTTAAAAATAATAGTAATAATTATTATTATATTTTACATATTATCGTATGCGTATCGTTTGTCCACATACACTTTCAATTATAAATATATTAAAATAAATTTGTTCGATGAGTGTTGCCTAAACATGCACCTGTAACTTTCGCATTCTAAAATTTTTATCAGAACTTTTATTTTTTTTTACACAAGTTACTTTTTTTTTTTGTTACCAATACGTGACTCGTTTTTAAATGATTCGCATATGTTTTTAGTCCATATTGAGGTTTTTAGTGAGCATTAAGTTACTGGAATCATAACTCAGTAAAAGCTTTGTTCGTTCTTTTACTGGGAAGATTTCTACTCAAACAACGTTAAGGCCATGCTCCAAGTTTATGGTAGTCGTAGAATAATAATACCTGTATGATAGAGCGTTTGACGTCGGCCGAGCGTTCAACGAGTGACCTTCTCCTCTGATGCGAGGGCATGTCGTCTGATCGTGATTTAAGCACAAAACCTCCGCGGCAGTCGTTGACTTTTCGATCTCGTCCGGTAGCGGGGTCGTCGCTAGAACCTACTGCCTGTTGGAGTGAGCTCACCGAGGACCCCAAATTAATGGCTATACAGTACGCAGTAAAAGACGAAAAAAAAATTACTACTTTCTTTCATGGATGACGGAGGATCTTCACAGTATCTTCGATCAACTACCTACCGCTACAGAGATACAAAAGGCCGTTTTCAGTAACAGTAACTCTAGGCTTATTTACCGAATTATCAGCAAGTCAAACGGACAAGCAAAAATAATTTCCATATCCCCAAAGGAAACTTTGTATTGCTGGTTCCACACGTAGATAGCTTTAAGCTAATTTTCGTTGAACAAAAATTAGAGAGACGAACAGATGCGATATTACATAAAGCAAATAAGAATCCGTCAGCACGGAAAAACGTGATCTTGTTGTCGAAATTGAGCTTGAACATGCGTTATCCAAGAAACGTAGTACTCATCTATGGCCTCCCTTTGTAACACTCGTCAGCTCTAAAGGGCGACTTCACGAGATAGAAATTAAATGGTAGCATTCTAGTACTCTTTGTATTGGTTTCCGGAACGGCTAACGTTTTTCCAACATATATGCTTCTTTGAAGGTGGCCCAAGGTAATTAGTAATTTTAGCAAAAACGAGAACTATATATATATATATATATCTGTATATACGTATATTGAAGAAAGTAACACACAGAATTAGGTACTACTATGTCAACGGCCTAAAAGATAGCTTTCCATACTTTATATTAGGTACCATAGCTATGTATAATCATTCGACTATACTCATAGTTTTGGTGGCTTTAGATTATCGCACCAAGGCATATATACGTGCTTGCCTGGATGTTAGCGGACTCCCCTCTCATTATTTGATGCCGGACATTAATTAATATATATTTATGACAATATCTGATATCAGGCAGTTATATATAGTGATCGTCTGTGCTTGATCTTAATCACGAAAAGGCCTGTATTATATACTTGTTTGAACGGCCGTCAATAGACAAAAACGAGCGCTGCGATAACACTTGGATTAAGATGCTTGTGACTGTGACTCCTATTACGCGTACTACTGCAGCGGCTCTGGCAATACAATTATTAGGTAGATGAAATGAATATATAATGTAAAACAATCGCTAATTAACGCATAAGTTATAGTAACGGTATTACTAAGACGAAACTAGACCCCAAGGGTAAAATGGAAGTTCATAAGTGAAAGATTCTCATACACATTTACATGTTTCAATGTGTGTATTATATATAAACAAAATGGAGCATTTAAGTTCGGGCCGATTTTGGCGGGCTGTCTGTTGTAGTGGGCATATTGTTAAGGATGCGCTATTTCTGCTAATAAAAAAAATGTCGATTTCTGATGCAGAAATCAATGACTATTCTAGGAAGAAGAAGAAGAAGAACATACCAATTACTAATTCGGTTGCTGAAGCGGTCAGTGTCCTTTTGGCTGTTTGAAACCTTTGCAGTTTTCGGATTTTTGATCAGCCACATTTCATTCCACTATGAATTTCCTTCGTGTTGCTTATTTATCATCCCTTAATGCACAGTTACTATCAAAACATTATTTATAAATTAAAAATGGAATAGTTTGGGTGGTTTAGGTCCTGAATTGAAATTGTAATCCCGTTAAATGGTGACTACAGCGAACAAACCTAACCATAAGAAATTATACTTCTGGCACACGTGTTGAAAAATTTCGTTGAAATATCTTTTTTGCTTAGATACAATCTTAAGCGCAGCTGAAAAGAAAGAGGCCGAATTTAGAGGCCCCACCTATTACGGTATCCAGGAAATGCACTGTTCAACGGGTCAAAACTTTTTGATTGGGAGTATGAACATGTAGCAGAAGTACAAAACCCTTGCCGCAAGGACTTTCAGACGGATCCACCTAGTAAAAATTAACTAATCAATCTGATGAAGGATAAGTTTCAAGCCGGTGGAACCGCTCACGAAATTTATAGATAACGTTCCGGAAGACCAAGAATATTAACAAGCTCTACCAGCCAAGGAGGGTTACTGAAGAATTATAGCAAAACACCCGAAGTAAAACGATCAAGTCGTGGGCTTGGGATCAGCAGAACGAGCGTCGAACGCATTTTCAGGCACTGCTAATAGAACAGTATATGCTATCAGTGAAAGTTACTAAGGTATATATGCATTTTTTAAGACACTCTGAATATGTTAGCACATATATGTGTATATAACAGCTAACTGCTACTAAGGCAGCAGGCCTTGTACGGCGAGCAATGCTAGGCCAGAACAGACGTGATCCTCCACCTGATACAAACACTTATGGAAGCAGCCAATAATGTTTACAACTACTGAAAGTAAAAAAATTGATTCAGTTTTAATGAAGCGGGGATAATTTGTAAAAAAAAATATATTATTATTTGATTGGAGTTTAGACCAAACAGCTTTTATAGCCTAGTACACACAATGTTTCGACTAGTTGTCGATAGTTTATGTTTTTATAGTAGCAAATCCACATGTACGGCCATAATGTGGTTATCCTTTTTTGCTAGGTACGTGCCTGGAATGCCAGGACATCCCTTATACATGCTATGACGTCGTCAACGAAATTTTCAACAAGCTAGAGCAATCAACGATGCTTAATGTTTTTTAGAATAAAACTTTAATATCCTATAGATTATCTTGTTTGAACAGGTGACATTTTTAAAAGTAGCCTGTGTTTGAAGAAAAAATCGTTCTTATGAGAATGACTCACCTGTAGGTGTTAGGCACGATCTTTCGTAGTTGACGTTTATTCTAATCAGATAATTGTGCGGCACAAAACATTATATCTATTGTGTTCTAGGCAGTCGAACAATACGTCTTTCCGATCGCCTCCCTATTGCAAACGCCCTGCTCGTGAAACTTATACAGATGGAAGGCCTTCCAATTTTACTGTATATAGTATACTTTGCATATATATAGACATAAGTCCCTATGTATATACAAATATATTTCTATATATGAGTATACCCAGTGTACTTTATGCCACAGCCAGTTGACAGATGTAAACTTTTCGCGAGCGAATCAAGAAGAGCACGACGACGATACTTAACACAATGCAGTTAATTGAATTGACTTAAGCACAGGGTAGACGAATAGAAAGTCGTCCGTCGTAGGACCTCGAGAATGTTTTCCAGTGCATTCACAGTTTGTCCTTGTTGCAATAGCTTGCCCTGACTCCACATAAGAGAACTGAGGTCTACAGCAAACCCATGTACAGAGGACGCGTTGACTACATGAACAGCCCAGCTAATACTGTCCACGATATAGAAACATCGTCAAAGGCGCCAGTTTTCTATCATTCCTTCTCGGTCTCTGGGTCGGCCTTTAGTTGACTGCGTGTGCGAAGACGCCATTAGTGCCTACGACCACGCACCTTATAACAAACCTCTCCTCCACGCAAAACACAGCAACGTAATTTGCAAAGGCGAGATCGTTGCTTCACTTCGAGCGCTGAATCAACCCGGCGTCAGCTCATCGTGCGCTTTCGACCCTACCAGAACGGGATAGAACATAGCACTGTGATCTCCTGCTGAGCCAGCTGATTTCCCTTTGGACGAAACTGTCTAATGAATACAACGGTGCCGCTATCTGCCGCGTGAACCCCGTCCGTTTTATCTTGCCTAAACAATGATGATCATAATGCTGGTGTACCGTTGTTGATGATGATAACGATGACGAGGACCGCACGCAGCGGGCACCGTAGTAGTCGAAGTCAGCGGAGCGGTCGAGTGGCAACAGCGAAACGAGTTCGCATTCGACATTGCATATCTATACATTTTTCTTGCCATAACTCCCAACCGAGCAACAACCCAGACACCCCAACTGAGTGCTGACTAAGCACTGAGGTTATCTCTGAGCCAGATATCAGCCGTAATAGAGAAAAATTTTATAGTAGATTATCGTCGTAATTTCGAACGATTACCTCATAGATTGATGGTAAGTGATGCGTACAGCTAAAGGATTCCTGAATTTTGTGCCGATTATCAAAATGAAATATACCTGCTTCTTGTTTAGTCTGTAATAAAAGGAAAAAAAGAATTGTCAAACCGGAATATCTCTGAGTAGTGGAAAGAAAAGTATCACCTAAAGCAACAACAGCAGGCTTAGCATCAGTTCGTAGTTTACTAAGTGCTTTGTGCTGGTCGACTGAGTTTAAAGATGGGAGAATTAGATGGTTGCCGTTTTGGGATAAAAATGTCGCTCTCGGCTAACGTTCGTTGCCCTTTCATACGTTGCTTGTAGACCGTCAAAAAAATTTAAAGTAAGCAGAAAAGCACGAAGATCACGAAAAACACACTCCAGAACGCTGATTAGGTTACTATGTTTTACGGGCAAAAATATATATGGCGACATATTACGATCGTTATCAAGTATCTAGAAGAATAAAGCATAACCATTACGATAACGAACTTCGTACCATACTTTAGGTTATCGACAGTATGAGTTATTTCGAGGCACAGGGTACCACAGAGAACGATGCTACACAGATTGGAACAGCTATAAAGCAACTATCTCACCATTTATATGCGGCTTATATATATATATATATACATATATACATATATAAGCAGCATCTGCACAAGTACCGATATCTAAACGAAATT
Organism: Varroa jacobsoni; assembly: GCF_002532875.2. Lineage (NCBI taxonomy): Eukaryota > Metazoa > Arthropoda > Arachnida > Mesostigmata > Varroidae > Varroa > Varroa jacobsoni. The sequence goes on from NW_019214736.1 coordinate 32,035, forward strand.
TCTGCGTAAACCGGGAGAAAAATCCTCGAGCCATTTGCTTTAATCACAGTATTAGTTCAGAACCTAAAACGCATAGAAGCCCCTGACAAAATATTTCTATCCTTATTTTTAAAGACATTCTTCATAGCAATAGTAAGTAAGCCGATGTGTTCATGTTGACATTTATTATAGCTTACCCTATATATATATATATATATATACATATATATATATATATATCTATAGATATATGATCATGGGATGGATTGAAATCTACGCCGCAAAATTATGATTAGTCATAGCTCCATAATATGTCAACCGTGTACCAATTTCCCTCGTGTGAGCAACACGGTTTGGCCGCAACTTTAAGATCAGTCTAAACAGAACACTTCTAACGTGGAGTCTGGTTGGACCGGGATTTTACTCACAACGGGAACCTTTACTGGGTCACCTATGCTCTGCAGTGTACTTTTGCAGCCACACGCCGTCTTTATTACCATCGAGAAAGCTAGAACTGTTTGGTATTCTGCACCTGGGAGAACTCAGGAGAACAGGAACTTGAATTAAGTACTATACTAACCTTGTTGAATGTTTGTCTGACGTTGATACTATAGGATTTGTCCTGGGATTCTCATGAATCACATTACCTTTAACCGCCAAGCCTATCATCTTAAGAAGTCACAATCACCAACTTTTCTTAGAAAGAAAAGAAACACGTGTTTGTGTCTCTTCAATTAAGTATGGATTTTCTGCTATGCTCCTTCTGGTATGTATGCGCATACCAATATGTCTTGAGCAGCCGTGCACTTAGTCAGAACGTCATGAACAGTTGATTTCGATTAATTAAATAAATCTATAATTTCGATTTATAATAATAATCAATATATATATATATATATATATATATATATACATATATATGTTTATTAGAAATTAGTCTCTTACTGACTATCGGACGCTCAAAGACCGTGATTTGCTTCCACGACAGAGCGACTTCCAGAGCCAGAATTAATTACAGTTAAAGACCGGTCATACATAGAGTCCTAACCGACAAAGATCGGCTATGATTCCAAGGATTTAGTGTAATCAACGGTTACTGAATAATGGGTACATTAAGAGCTAATACTGTCGCATCCGATAATACCAAGGGTAAGGTAATACCAAGGGCAGTCCCGCTTTGCGTCTAGGAATATACAATGTGGTATACTTTGATGGTTTCGATATTGTCCTCACGAGCTTTCCTCTTAAGCCTGGAAAATCACTGAGTCGAATATGTGGTACAAACATAAACTAGAATAAATAAATCCAACAGAAAATCCAGATGGATCCGTCGTGAACAATCTTTTTTAACACCGGAAGCTATTTCTGCCGACTGTTGCATAGCGCATAAATGTAGATACTGTCTGGGGCACGAATAGGTCACAGTAGATTATTGCTTTTTTTCTTTTATCGACGCGAGGGTCTGCAAACTGTAACTGTCCATTATAAGATTCAAAACTTACCACCTTTCTGTAGTGTTTCATTTTTCATGAGATTTATAGATGTTTCCTATATCGTATCTGCATGAATATTTTTTCACGTAAGGACAACGTACCTTGCGCTTGATGACTCGGTCTTCCGTGGACGGCGAGACCGAAAGGTGCAGACGACCGCACTCCGTAGCCGTGCCGATAACCGCGTAGCCACTGGCCTTGATATGTTCCTGAGTGAAAACGATAAAAATGACAATGGCATCAATGTTATTAACCACCACATAAGCTATGACGACGAACAGCGACATAAGTAAAAACGTTCTTAGCGACAAAAGAGTCTTCGTTCCCTGCTGTCACTTCCCTTCCGCTCCGCCTCTTGTTTCCACCTCTTCCTTTTCCTCCTTCTTAAGTCGAAGCGCGACTCAGTTGTATTTTAGTGGCTTGTCCACGGCGATTTGATAATCAAGTCCAATCAGACAAACGAATCCAGGGTCTTTCACTCCAGTCGGTTCAAGGGGACGAGCTATCCTTACCTTCTTTGATCTATCGAAGCGCAGTAGCTCCATCAAATCTTATCGCCTATAACTGAACGATTAGTTCAGCACAAACGTACGGAGATACCCGCATCCAGCGCTGGGCATTCAGCTATCATACACAAACACCGATATCTGTACCAGACCAAATGCCCCCAACATTCACAAAATCCACCCTGACACTTTTCAGTCATCCTAGTGTAAGAAAGCCAGCCACAGAGGGAGAAACTCCCTCGCTTTGTCTAGCCCGCTTTCTTAATTGGTGAATTGTTACGTTCAGCACGAATATATTCGAAACGGCAGTCTTTGCTTCCCGCTTCAATTTAGACCAGATTGCTTCTCACATCCGGGTGGCGAAACATTCTCTGATGCAAAACACGACGTCTGCTGAAGATGCACTTGGTGTCGGGCCGCTCGACAGCGACCATGGCGATGGCGCAATGGGAACGAACATAGACTGAAGAAAAACGACCGAACGGGTAGCCCAAAATTGAGCAACCGGGGTGGGTTCAGAGTCCGTCTACTGAACGGGTTCCCTTTCGAGACACGTGTTTGTTTACTCGTTGGCCTGTCATCATAGATGAAATAAAGGATGTTGCCAGCAAAGGAAAGAGAGTAGAAGAACAAAGCCATTTTTCAGGTTATTTTCGCCTCGTATGGAACAAAGGATCCTCTTTTGCCCAATATGCTCTGAAACAAGCCGTTTAGGATACGTTGCCATTGTGCCAAAACTTCCGCGAGCGACGGGGGTAGGCAAGAGCGCGCACGGGGCATTCTTTCACGGGCGGGTGAGGGGAGGGCACCAGGTGTTTCACAGATGAAATGGTATATTGCTGATGTTTGATACAGCGGTTTCTAGACAGCACAGTTAAGTACATATACTTTGAGGACAGAGGATCTTTGAATAAGGCACAGTGTCTGCTATAGAAGAAAAGGATGCCCGTTTACTCGCTAAAGGGGTGGTTCGACACACTGAAACATAAAAGGTCTGTCCAGACCGATAAGAGGCACATTATACGCTACGTTTCTTCACGGAGTCCTACCACTTCAGGCGGTGATACGACAGTGAAGATCCTTCTTATTTCTTATCTCACTTTCCGGTATTACTCACTTATAAAACTGGACACACTTTAAGATCAGCTGTATCAAATACCGGTCGAAAATACGGATTAGGCGGTCTTTTGCACTCTCTATATATACAACCTTGTACCTACATTCTCAGCTGTTTACACTTGGCTGTCTCAATCCGGAATTTTCCGCGAAGCTAAAGCTCATATCTGCATTGAAGGAAAACGCAGCGGGAAGTCAGTGCAAATTCATTCCGTGGAGGAATACTGTCCACAAAGGATACTACCGATAATAACAAATAATCTTATTAAGAGCTAAGCAGTATCTGTTTTATATTGATCTCTTTTAAATAGTATTAAATCATTATTGTAGGACTTTCTAGATGATGGAATATTGAAGTACTTTCTTAGATAGTAAGAATGTGCGGTTAATGTCAAAGTCAGATATTCATTCGGCATGATTATGTAGGCTCTCGGCTAAACCGCCGCTTCAATTAAGAAAGGACAAATCGCGTCCTGTTGCAATTGCAGGTATACCGACGTACATGAAAGACAAGAAACAACAGGAAGTTGGAAATAATTCTATATCTATTAGCCAATACGAACTTGAATCTCATTTTGATATGAAAGTACCGATATACAGGCATCAATACAGTTTAGAACTTGATCACTAGTTGGGAGATAACCTTTTAGGACATAATGTTCACATTGCTATATAGGCCTAGATCAAATTATTTATTCCTTTTGAAAGAAATATGACATGCTATGGTAAGACATGAGCGTCTAGACCGGTCACGGATACTTCTCCCGAGAATAAAGTGCTATCAGACATAATCTTTCACAAGATGTGGGTGATACCCCTGGTTGAAAACATGTAAGTAATAAACAGAATATAAGCATAGATGGAGGCCATTTTGTGTCCAAGATAACAGAACATATCTCTGTTATAATGGTACAGAATATAGCACTTGCACAAACTTCGGCAAAAGCATGTTGGCCAATGCCCTTGAGTCCCACAAATATTCTAGAGCTCAGAGACAAGCTTTGGGAAAGACTAGAAAATCACTGCATGAACCAAGCAATGAGTAACTTGCCTATCTAAGACAGACGCTCCGATCATATACCGCGGGGCCTATGCATTCGAAAAACTCGATACGAACGAAAAACTAGCGACAAAACTCTTCTGATCTTGTATGACCTGTTTACAGAAGCACTGCTTTATGGGCCCACAAGAAATTTTCAACGTCCAATACTGGATTTTTTTGGCAAAGGAATGATTTGAGTTACCAGAACTAATGTTCGCACGTGACATAACTTTGGTTTCATATACAAACCAGCACGTTGAGCTCTTGTTGTATACTACACCGTAAGTAAATCTCAGTTCTCAGTAATCCTCAGAGCGCCCCAGAGTGCTCGAAAGAAGGTTAGACGAAAAAAGCCTCGCGAAACGTATTAGAGAAAATACTAATAGCTAGCGATCATTTTAAACGAAAACATTACTATATATCAAAACATGGCAGAATACCAAATGAAAAGTATACGTTTAACCGCTGTGGCGTGCCCCTTAGCACCTGGGCATGCTTATGTCCACATTGTGGAAATGTGGTGACATTAACGTGAAATACTATCGCAATGATGTGCGAATAAGATAGTGAGATTTAGCGGAGGTGGGCCTCAAAATAACTAGGAGAAGGCCGCTACGTTACACAGACTTTTTTTTAGGACAACGACGTTACACATTCCATGACCGGTAACGCTGCCGACCTTTAACTACACAAGTAACATGTGCCATGAAGTCAAAGACAACAAAACATTCAGCGCAAAAAAATCACACGATCATCTGGATCAGCGAATACCCTTACAGCGCCTAAAACTAGTACAGGAGATGCGCTATAGCTTTATTTAGAACACCGAAAAATACCACGTATCTTTAAGTTGAAATATTTGCCGTTCCGTCACTCTTACCTTTAGTTTGGGTGGCGTCATACAAATGAAGACTTGTATGGCGGACTGTTAATACGTGGATCTGTCCATTACTGTGCGACAAGATGACGTAAAAAATACAGACCTAACATACTTATGTAGCTAAGACAATTAACTGGCTGCAACAGTCACATATATCCCAATTATTATCGTTTAAGAACAATACAGGTAGCAATAGTAGTGCTTAAGCTCATGTCAATAGAGAGTTCAAATAGTCTTTATGTTAAGTATATGTAGTATTTGCGCCACAAAATACATAGGTTTCTGCTTTAATGTGGAGTCGTAATATACGTAGTATGCTTAAGCATGCTTGTCGTCTTTTATGGGTCTATTTACCTTACAAGTGGATTAAGACATGGACGCGAACGCCCAGACGCTTCTGACTACGCCGCCGCTGCGTTAGGTATATATTTAAATGCGTATCGTCTTCGGAAGGCAGCAGGTAACACTCCAGCTGTACTGGTCAATCTCTGCCGAACATCTTCGACTTTTTTCGGGCGCTAAGGGGAGTAGCTTGTTAGAAATTACGAACTCGCCTTTGTGTTATTTGGTGATGACCTTGAAGGCCTACGTTACGGCCGCGTTACCTGCCTAACGCCTTTTAGGTTTCCAGCTTTTCCAAAATAGGATATACGCACGAGCGTTGTTGGACATTGTTAACGGCGCCACAGGAGTTTCGTTTTCACTAACAGTGAATGCTATATAGCGTATATACATGCCCGGCAGATACTGGGGGGATATAGTCCATGTATACTTTCTTCTCCTGAGAAACAACAAAGTGAATAAGTAAAGAATAACAGGCCAAGGAGAAGCCTCAAATTACGCAGTTCCCGAATTATCTGAACGAGTACGGATTATACTTAGTAATGCGCCGTTGCCCACCGACAGAAAACTGAGCGGATCGACGCAAAGACAATATATACATCTATTTTAAGGCGAGATCATCGCTTTCAATGAGTTCATCAATGGTTTTTTAGGTGCCGCTGTTGTTAGCTGACTGCTTTTCAACTGAGGCTCAAAAATGACTTAATAAATTTCTTAATAGTAACACCCACCATCTGATGTGGGCCTTTAAATCAGTCTAAATTTCCTATCCGTGAATTCATCACATGCAGTCTTCACAGCATTACAATATAGTAAGTTGCCGTTTCTTAACACAGAACTTTTCTATTTTCTAATAACAAATAATCTATTAATTATGAATATTAATAGAAATTAATTATGACTGAATTGAAATCAAGTAGGAGATCGCATTTCATTATAGGAAAAAAATTATCCTATATTATGAATTTCATTGGAACATTATGCGAATGATGTTCAAGTCATTTGACGATTTAGTGTAAGGTGATAAACAAAACCCAAATGGGCTAAGGGCCGTCCCACACAAACGGTGGCTTCTTCCTTGGTTTTGAGCAAGAGTAATATGGAAGCACAGGAACGCTAGGTGGTCCGTCTTCTGATCCTCATTGTTAAGGTGTGCCCTTCATACTTTGTCCGTTTTGACAATAGATTCAACGGAAAGTGTCGATAAAAGCAGCAGACTTAGGTACTGGCTTACGTAGGTGTAATTCTCCATGCAAATTTTTTTTACCCTAGCGATGACTCCCAATTGATACTGAATTTCGAGATTTAAATAGCTTTTTGTGCACCATCATGCTAGAGGATAGCCTCCCTTTAAGCACCCTAGCTGCCCGCGGTCGCATGAAAGTCTATAAAGCATGCAGAAAAACTTCTCTAATTATACGTTTGCCTGTCGGGACTAGGTATGCTTGCATGACGTCTTTTTACAGAACATCACACTTGGAACATGAACGCTGGCTAGAAATTTGCTTTTACCCATAATAAACACATCCTCTGCATTGTAAGGAAGCCAGCGGTGATTTCTGCGGTTAATTTCTGTATGAACGAAAAATATTTTCTTATCAGAAAAAAAATTAAACCCAACCTGCTGCTGCTTTTTGCGATAGTTAAGGCGCAGGCGTCATCGATTAAACATCTTAGCCTTACTGGCCTCGGAAAGCATACGTCTGACTTTTGTCACATGTGACGTGTACCTGAGGCTCTTGCGAACGATCCGTTGCATGTTACGTCCACTTGAATATAACGCCTACGTTAACGACCTAATTAAAACAGAGGGATCATTCGAAATGTACTTTTGGACGGATTCGATGAAGTCTGAAGTCTTCAGTATTTTTTTGTCGTGAATTTGCTGTTGTTCTGTGCTGGAATCTCGTTTCGTTCAAGAAAGAGCTGGAGTACCAAACAGCCCGGCGTAGATGCTCACTCTGTATATACAGTATAGACAGTGCACCAAGTGCCTGGGCTCTCTCTGCTCCGTCCTCTCTGTCTGTGTTTGTAAACAAGCAGCGATCGGCGGACTATTAAACAAGAGTCTCAGCAGTTTCTGTGGGTGGCCTTTCTGTCGGTCTGAAAGTCCAGGGCCGCTACAAGCGCCGTTCATTCGCTGGTCACATACTGCAGTACGAGACACGTGCTACTGACTTCCTTTAACACATCATCTTCTTTCAAGCTAAATGGTTATGCCAAAATTATCGCACTTGGGACTTTGTTCTCTGTGTCGAGCAATTATGTCGTTGACAAAGACTCTCACCCACACAAACAAGCATTCACCAAGTCACACAAACTGCATGTGAGTGTGAGAAGATGATCTTTTCCCGAACAGGGCGATGCGACGGTAGTAAGAATCCATGGCGAACTTTATCGTTATGTATTAGTAACGGTTCCTTCCTTTGGTTTCAATAAGAGCCAGCAGCTTGTCCCACCTCACTGAAAACAATCGATCTGCTGGGAATTATTTTCCTGGTCTAGTTGCTCTTGCGGCGCGGCGGCAATGACAAGTCCTCGGTCCTGAGATTTAACCCCTCAATTTTTTAACGTTTATCACACGCCAAAAATAATCCAGAACCGGAACGTCAAGAAGTTTTACAGAAGGCGAGGACGGTCAGGTCAGGTAACCCACTTGACCGGTGAAGTGGCAGTTTACGGTATGAGGCGAGATGGCTAGACTAACTATTACACACCAGCAGTTTTTCCAGTGATCATGCCGTCTGCTAAGTTCCAAGATAGGGTAAGACGATAGCTTTGTCTTGACGTAGTTTGATTGCGTGACAAAATTTAGCTAAGTTTGGGTCTGTAATATTCATATTAGTCGATGACAGAGGACAGTTCAAGTCCTATTATTATTTTAGAACTTTGTTAAGTAATTTATGAAATTTATGCTATGACCAAAGATTGCACTAAACGGATTAAGCTGTCCCGGGAAAGATAATTAATTGGCTGACATTGTTTTACATACATAAGGCAAATTAAATCCTCTAAGCTGGGATAACGCAAGAAGACAATACACAGGGACATTTTCTCCTGTTTTCTTTTCCGGAGGCAATTATGTACATATATATATAATGGAGGATGAGTTCGGGCGCGCTTACCATATAAAGGCTCTAACCGCTCAGACATATATTGTTAGCCTGCCGCATAGTTGTCCATAGTTTAGTAATAACCCAGAATCAATTTACCGCTTGAGGCAGGCCGGTCAGCAGCCGGATCGCCGACAAAAACGGTCCACCGTCGCTTCAACCAGTTAAATCGGTAACGGCATCGGGTCGTGGCCTACATGGTTTGGGGCAGTACTTGGCCTAGAGCCAAAGATTTGAGAGTGATGGAAAAAGCCGGAGAGCTGATGTGCGGAGATCAATCCACCGTATACCGTATAGAAGCACCTACAGCGCTGAGGGAATGTAAGGACAGCGTGTAGCCGCGAGGGCGGCGGGCGGTAGGAAAGCGCCGCAGCGATGACGCTCGACAGTTAAAACACGAGGTTTACAGAAGCGTGAACTATATCTGATAATCTGTAAGCATAGGAATTACAGAGTGTAACGGCTGTGTATTTAAGAAAAAAAGTAACTGTATGTATGCGGTTAAAGTATGAAAACTACAACCGCTGCTCGATACTTCGGTCTTCGACGAACGGCGCACTTCTTCAACACACATCTACATATACGTATAGTTGTATGCATATATAACATAGATTTAGCAAAACGAACGATTCCAAATAAGCGCAAATAGAAATTGGGTTGAATCGGTTGAAAAACAGTGTATATATATAAAGTGGGAACAAAACATATGGGAATAAAGGAAGTCTTCCAAGTTCAAGGATCAATCGCATTGCTTTACTTTACATTGAAATAGATGTGTACACAACACAGTTTTATGCACACACCCAACGTCAATTATTACTCTCGCTATTAACATGAAATCGGCAATGCTCCTACCTGCAAATTTCTGCAACATACACGCTCTGGATAGAACGCTAAAGATGTCAGCGGTTTCATAAGGTAACCATAGAAAACAATATTAAATATACTAATAGAACATGCTTTTTAACAGAGCAAAATTTATTTGGTAAATGACATGGGCTCTAGAATACGCTTGAAACACGAGATCCAGAGCGCTATGTGCTTACGGATGCGCTGCTCAATCGATGATTGATAATTTACTCAATTTCGTTAATATCTTATGATTTAACCAATAGAATGAACGCCGATACGTGTCCGCACAGACTTTTATCCTCTTTTATGCCGCAGACCTATGTAAGCGTTTGAGCAAGCTGATTCCGTCAAACAAGAAAGCTAGTGCTTTTAAAAGGTACTGGCAATCAGTTTTTTGCTTGAGCTTAGTTGTATCAGTTGTTTCATCGCTCGATCACTAAACACGATATGTCTGTGTCTGCGGCGATCCGTCGAAATATGTCAAACGTTTAAGTTTCTAATATCCCCTTTTCATTAGTCTAGGGTATTACGTAACACTTTTTCCCTTATGTGTCTACTAATAGGGGAGCCTTGTACGACAAATAGACTATACTTCAAATTCATGTACTAGTCGAATAATGGATTCGATATTAGGAATCACTCAATCCTCAGTCACTGTAAATATCATATGGAATTGTTCGGAAATGCCATATATCTATATAGGAGAATTACCCGCCCCACATCTTGTACTAACTCTGCAATAATAATAATAATACCGAGTGTATTACCGATGATATGCAGGTAAGCAATAGAATGTCGAGCAGCGCTCCGCAGGTGCAGTACACCGAATTTTTCGATATTGCTTAAGCTTTTTTTTGGCCAGCTCCTTGACCAAAGACAGTATACAACGTTATCTGACTGGCTGTAAAGTTCTCTGTTCACAGCAATGTGACATGTATCGGTGCCAATATGGCCAGTCAACATTATACTCGTACACAGCTAAACTCATCGTTGGTTCGCCTAAGCCGCTATCGTTTGTTTTTACTGTAACTAAGTTTTGGTATGATGCCTTCTGTATGGAGCTACCATTAAGAAATACATTTATGTCCACATCAGCGTAGGCAAGTGCAGATTCATCAAGACAAAGTAAGACGACCATATAGTCATTTGTTTAGTAATAGATTAATTACAAATTGTGCCTCTTTCAGGTACCCTCCACACTTTTGAGGACGTCACTAGTTCAGCGTTTTTTAAACCCTACTACTTGCACAGATTTGTATCTGTCTGCTATTCGTTTACTCTATTATGTAGAATTAAAACGAGTTGCGCATGTATATTCGTCACACATACACGGTCTGATCTTGCGGATAACAGTTCTATCAATTAAATGCTACTGACTTCTAACCACATATTCAGTTGTAACATAAGTAAGGGTCGCTTTTCAGTGTACAAAAAGAGTATAACGTTTTACCCAATTCCAATAGCGAATGAATTTGTAAGGTATTCACTGTGGCTCTTTATGTTCTTCCTTCGTCTTTCAAGCATCTTATATCTAGCGGCTGCAAATTTTCAGGTTTGCTGTTAGACAGCTCGTCCAGTCAAATACTCTTCATTACTAGATGTAACTTCGTTTTTCAGTATTTGAAAAAGGTGTAGGTACGAAGTCTGGAGATTATAGTAAAAGCAAAAAAGCCTGCCATGAACCTTTGTCATGTACTCCTTAGCATTGGCGCGGAAAACGAACTTTGCCTTGTCTATCGGGCCTTTTCTTGTTAGATTATCTCACTCACTCGATTCAAGTAGGCCATATACAGATTGCGGCTTATTGTCTCGATCCTCTCGCACATTCCCTAATGCAAGGAACACTTCCAGGGCCATTAAATCCAAATCCATGTTTTTTTTGGGATAAAGACCTGCCTTTATTCTGGGCCTAAGCGCCTATCTCCCGGATGCTACCTACATTTTTTTCTGCTTCATATTGACGTGGAGGCACCATTTTTCGTCACCGGTAACAATTCTGTATAGAAACTTATTATTGCATCGGCGTATTGCTCGGCGATGGGCGACATGTTGGATCCGAGTCGCATCTGTTTTCCTTACTCTGATCTTTTAGGCTCCTAATTTTTGCGTACATTTGATAGATTGAAGATGCCTGTCGAAGAGCGTATGTTTACGGTTAATTTTCTGCCCCAGTTTATAAGTTGCTGGCTGTTTTCCTTCCGAAATACCTTCAGGTGATTTTCCTTCACTTCAGATGGCTGACTGGGGCTAAATACATTCTCCAGTTTCAAGATCATTTTATTGAACTTCGCAAGCCACTCTAGAGCAGGCTGCTTAGGCGTGGAGCCTATAGCGAATACTGCACGCGACAATTCCATGCTGCTTCAATAGTTTCTTGATTCCATAAAAAGGCAAAATAGAACTGGCGTCGGAAATGCACATTTATTGACACTTAAGTTTCATTTAGGGTTTTTATTTTTAGAGCCTAAACTCAACGTAGACTTGCGCGCACTACACAATGAAATACCAACGGGCTTAGAGAGGAGAAAAAGGACCACTTTTAGATGTAAGAAAATAATAAAAAAGTAGAAGGTAGAAGGAACGTTGAAAAACGGCCATTAATTTTTTACAACGTAACACCTACGGGTGAGTGCAGCAAAAATCTTATTAGTAGATGTTATACAGTTGTTGGTCAGGGAAAAGTAGTGGTTTTAGTACTTACCACCGTCGGCGTAGGTTTCTGAGCCGTAACCGTCTTGAAGACCGTTGGCCCAGGTCCCTTCATATTTGGCGCCCGAGGTAAGGGACTGACGTACTCCATAGCGGCCCTTGCAGCCCTGAGTCCATTCACCGCGGTACACCCATTTGCCCTGTGTTTCGGCGCCGAGCCCGTGCCGTTTGCCATTTTGCCACGAGCCCTCGTAGCACGACCCGCTAGGCCACACGTATACACCGCATACTTCGAAGCCATAATTCCAGCTGCCCGAGTACTGGCCCTGGCCCTTGGGTCCGGTGCAGATACCGAAGCCGTGGGCCTTGCCGTCTTCCCAGCCGCCGATGTATGTACCACCGTCATCAAAATCGAAACGGCCTCCCGACTGCACTACGTGCGGACCGACGCCGCCGCCGCTAGCTCCGGCACCGCCCATCATCATCATAGCCATGGCAGCAGACACGCACGCTTTTGCTGCGTGCTGCGTCTGCCGCCCGTTCTAGTAAGGTGCCAGTACGGTGTCTCGTTAGCGCGTCAGACGTCACCACCTTGAATCGCTGAGAACCTTGACCCCTCCAAGGTCAAGAGCTCAGGCCGATGTTGAAGTGGCGGGAATAGGCAAAGCCTCCTCCCGCATCATGACTGGCAGCTCGGGAAACGAGTACAATTATAGTTTATAATACAACAATATAAACAATTATAGCAGTAATAACGAAATTAATTGATCGAAGGGAACGAGGCCAGAAGCAATTGCAACAGTCCGCAAATGTTGACACCGGGTCCAAAAATAGACGATAGAGGCTGGTTGATCGAACGTGAGACTGTGTATTTTACGGTAGCAGTAACAATAGCACTGACAGTGATAGTAGGCAGTAGTAATAACAACAACAATAATAATAAGTTGTTGGAGTCAGCAGGCTAGTATAGAGTCCGATTCACAACTGCTGCTTTTTCATGGTGGGTGCATGACGTACCTCCCGTGAGCGCCTCTACCTCGATCTGATCGACAGCCACTAAACGAGCAGCGAGAAGTTTGATTATGATAACCGTAGTTGTCGCAGTAATAGCAATAATCACAACAAGGAGAACAACAACTATAATAATAATAGTTATAATAGAATTGTTGATCTACGTCTACTAGGCAAACTAGTGCTGGCAATAATAGTCTGTACATAAGATGGATTTACACTCGACGGAGTCAACGCGTTTTTCCAATCGGTTCTCTAAACCGCTTGCAATAATTCTTAACAGTAGTTTAATAGTCTTTCTCAATAGAAGTGTGCGGGTAGACCTTGCGAAAGCCGAAGCTGTGCTTTGAGGGCGCGAAGCTGAAACGAGGATTGGCAAATTCGGCGGGATTTATCCTATTCGTGTAACTGTCAGGTGAGTGTGACGCGAACGGCGCTGTGGTCGAAGCTGGACTTCGTCGTAGTAGGCTGGCTGCGAGCATGACCCCACGCGAGGGTTGCCCGCTTCGTCTATACTTGGCGGTGATAACAAGAGTAGACGACAGGACCTGACGGTGAAAATCTGGCGGCGTGGCTTCTCATCGAACAGAAGTAAGGGTCTCCCGCTGTGGGTTCGACTCCTATGGCTTGAAGCTGGCTTTTTAATAATAGGTTTCGATGTCTTAACCGTGCATTGCGTAGGGACGTGATGAGTTGCGTGACTTAATGGGAGAAATTGTGAAGGACGGGTCCCGAGGTAAAGGCGAAAGCGCACCTGATTTGTTTTCGGTACGCGATTGATGCACTATGATAGATGCTGATTTTGCCTTCTAATTGATGCGTTCAGAATCAGATCACAATGGCTGGATATACTAACTGACTGAATAAGGGAAAAAATTGTGATTATATTGCACACAGCACGTATATGTACGTGATGCGTCCCGTGTTAAATGCCTAGCCAATGGTGGGTTTATTTAGTATGAATGTATTATGCCAATGGCTTCGTGCTATCGTATTGATGTCAGTATCACTAGTTCGGGGCGTACTGATATTTCGTTAGCTGCATTACGTTCGATTATCTTCGCTTGTACTTCTACGAGCGTGAGCTGTCGAACCGTTGCCTTCTTATGTGATCAGTCCACCATGTTGGCTGGAAGCAAAACAGAGAAACACCAGAATAAATTAGTAGAAATCGATATTAGTCTTCACTGCACCAGAGAAAACAAGTAAGGAAGTGTCCTCCAATAGTGTTACCTGCTGATTGCTAGCACGCCAATATGGTCGTTATGCTGACACTCGAGCCGCTTGCTGTATGGCATTTTTCCAGTGGCATGTGGCGGTCGCATGCGATCTATCGTCCTTGTTCTGTACTGCGCGAGACTCTCTCATCTACCCTCAAGGCCCGAAACCGTTTAAACCGACTGACTATATAGCCACTGCCCAGCCCATCGGTGGACCATCACGCCGAGCACCTTCGCCAGTCCCGACTCACTACCTACATCACCTTCGTTCTTTCCTGTCTGCTAGCTGGCCGGCTGCTGCCTATTGAAACAGTACTACAACCTAAAAAATCGGTGCTCTTTTGCCAACGAGGCCGTCGTTGGCAAGCCGCAAGCAGCGGTAGGGCTCCCCGGGAGCGCACTTCTTTCAGGCAATTGGCAGTAGTCAAACCAACGGGTTTCAGTGAATCATCCGTCAGTATACTTCACAAACGTCAACCAGCGAACAAAAAAACAGGACGCGCAAAGATTCAGTGCAGCAAGTCAGAATTGACAACTCATTGTAAAAAGAATCTCTTTCCAAAAAAAAAAAAATGTTGAATTAAATTTTTCCATCGGATTAAGAGCTTTCGTAAGGATAAAGGCATACGAGATACATGCACGTGCATTAACTGTGGCCACGGAACGAACAACATGAATGACAAAGAAACATGTTTGGACTCGCACAATAATGCCCGACGCGTTCCGTACGCGAAACTTATAAGAAACCGTCAATAGTTATTTTAGTATCACCTCGCTGCTCCATTGATAGGTTATCTTTATCAACTATGTAGCCTACTTCCCCATCGAGTGTTTCGCTTCGTATCCCCCCATGAGCACAAAATAATAAGCGTGCACTCCATCCACATAACTTTCGCTATGCCCCCTTCTGGTTAGATAGATAAGACGGCGCAGCTTCAAGAAATTGATTACTCAGATTATCTTCTAGCACGTAGCCGTTCTACTTAGTCTAATGTTCACTCATTGATGAATACTCAGACCGTATTCCGTGGGACAAGGCTCACAAACAAATTTCTATTGATATTTCTCGTCAATTATTTGGTCTAAGTACAATAAGCCTTTAGAAGCTGCTGGACAAACTACGGCGCGTCGTTAACTTTTCAGAATTATGACTAATTTTGCCAATGGAGTAAGCACTGATCATAACCGAAACCTGATCGAGATATCAATAAAGCGTCTGGATATTCTTTTCGACATCTCTCAGACCTTTTCTTACGTCTGTGCGTATACGATTACGATGCCGATTTGTTTGGTAGAATCACTACCGATTTATTGGCTCCGCGCCACAACGCCACCCTGTAACATTGCAACTCCCTCCTTCGGCCATCCAACATAGCTATTTTTCAGCCATCCGTAAAACCTACTTTTTTTAAATGACGAGAGATGCGGGAATCGCAAGTAGTCGTAAAGAGTAGATTTCAAATTCCTTCATAGTACGACAAGCTAGCCGGCGTAGTGGTACCGAGATACGAACGCCATTCTCTGCTATCTATGTCTGTCTTTGCGCCTTTGCTCTGGGTACGAAATTCGTGCAGTGCGGAGTGCAGGCCATGGCAAAGCACAGACAACCAGTCGTCGTCGGTCGTCGCGGCAACAAAAGAACTGCCGACGTATTGCATCGGCGGCTGTGCAAATGCCGAACAATCATCGGGGCTACTAAAGGCCTGCGGGATGCTCGCAGACCGAAGCTCGAGACAGTGGCGGTGGTCACCAGTAGCAGGCCACAAGTCGTCGCGGGCCAACCTAGCCTAGTGCCCGGTCCGTCCCCATGCCACAGGAGACAATGAATGACCTAAAGAGGCTGTTAAAGTCCGACCGAAAATAAATAAACAGTATAGAACCTAAATCCGCGATCGTCTCTAGAGTAACGGTAGTAGTGGAACACAGCGCACTCTTCAAGTCGCTAAAACAATACTTGATCATTTGCCTTTTATTCATATCTTACCTAGGTTTTTCTTTCATTGGTTCACCCTTCTTCCTGCAGCCCTTGTCTTCATCATCCTACCCTTTTTTTTGTTGTAAAAGTAAACGATCAAATATTGTTTAGAGCAGAATTTGCAATGTATTGCTTTTGAAAAAGTATGAGGAGGCCGGCAGTTTGTATCACTTCACGGGTCGGTTATAACCGGTAATATAGTATTCAACTGAAGTTTCACCTGTCCAAACTAGCTAGGAAACTCAAACAACCATCGCCAGAGGGCCTAACAATGTCCGGAATTATCTATTATGTCGAAAACCCTTTTATCTCTTACTCGCTTATCGGTGGCCTTCAGACAATGTCGAATTCGTCCGATCCGGAACAAATATTTGCACTCAAACAGGTATAACTTACAAGGCGAAGCACGGGCGAACACGGGGAGATGGACACCGTAAACAATTAGGTTCTGTTACTGTAGTAGAAAATTAGCCTCATACGAGATAGCATCCATGCTGCTGGTATGAATGGCCGTTGGTGGCCAACTTCGACTTCTGACACAAAAATTTTACTGGTTGCAGCGATACTGAGAACTATTGTTAACTCACTAGACACTCAACATTTGTATAACAATGAATAGGTCGCGTAATCCTGCAGTTGTTACTGTCATGACGCTGTACTATTGTATGGTCATCCATTGCTTGGTCACAACAAACACGTCCAAAGGTGATTCCCTTCGTGGACTTGAGCATGCACGAAATTGACTTCCTCGTTTAATCTTTGCCTTCTTTCCTCCTTTTTTATATATATATATGTATATAACATAAACACTCACGTAGACGGAATGCTAGTAGCCGGAGGTGTTGCCGGAGAACACACACAACTATATACTACGCGTAACTCTAACCGGCTGTAGGACCGCTGATGGTGTGCCTGCTGCGGCCGCCGCTGCTGTTATTATTTATAATAATTAGTGTGGGTACTATTACGGTAGTTCTTGGTATAACGCCTATTATTACAATGGCTGTAGAAGTGATAGCGACGGTAGTACTGATAGCCGCAGTTGTCGTAACAAGCGTCGCGTGTGTTGAGCACAGTTCGGCACGACGAGACGAGAACAATGAGGAGTATAAAGCACGAGTGACGAACACGGATGGTGATGGCCGCCGATCTACTACCGAACACGATCGGCGCGCGTGTTTGTTGGACTGCGGACTTGTGGCTTGTTCGATCGGTCGCACTATCTGGAGGAGGAGCAATAGCTGGAACTTAGAGAGAATCAGTTACCGCTAATCGATGTCGTTGTGGTCCAGTTACTGTTGCTTATCCAGCTGGTGAGTTAGTGTTACTACGATTCACACTGCTTCTTCGGTGGGTTCGTTCGGATCAAGAAGCAGCAGCAGCTCGGTTTAAGGCGACGAGACTAAACTGCTTGTTGGCCAGTCCCGTCGTATGCCTGCCGCCCGATGGGTCCGATCCGGCCTCTTCCGAACTGCTGGTCGGTCAGGCGGCTGCTGCTGGCGTTCGAGCCACCACGGCTCTGTTGGTAGCCTTCGCGGCCTGTCGGCAGGTCTGGCTGCCTTCTTTTGCTACCGTGGTTCTTCCTGCTAGTGCTCGCTGGCCCGCTATTCATTCGTTTGTTAACAGCCACCTAGCTAGCCAGACAGCCAGCAAGCTGGCCGGCTGGCCGCGCTTATTTTACCCACCCCGAAATCAGGCTCAGCGGGCAGCTCAGGCTCGGGACCAGACCATGCCAAGCCGACAAACTGGCCGAACACCGCGCGTTACTGCCGAGCTTCCGCAGCTATGGCAGTAGCAGCAGCGGTCGGTTACTGTCGGTCGTTGTCGCCGCCGTCGTCGTAGTCCTCGTTGAGAGGCTGCGACCCTACGACGCTCTCGCAGCCGTCGTAGCCATAGAGATTGTAGCGTATCGCCTCGGCTGCCCTAAACTTGTTGTGGCTGTCGCCGCTGCTACGGGGCCGGCGAGCCTGATCTGGTGGCTGACTGGCCAGTAGGTTCTGCCACCGATTGTCTAATGCTGGCCGTAACTGCTGGCGTGAACGGCCACAAGCGAGCGCAGGCCGCAAAACCTTCTTCAGTCGCCCCGCCACACAAACCCACCATTACCACTACCAGCAGCAGCAGGAAGAGGAGCGGTAATGTGTCAGGCCGACCGCCTGCAGGCTAACTGCAGTTCCTGGCCTGTGCCTCTGTTCACTGGTTCCGTTCTATTCACTCGCTGGCTTTCCGATACCAGTGACGAGCAGGGACCGGCCTTCTCTCGCGCTGCTAGCACCGACGATGACGCTAGTACGGTGCTGGTGCACCGTCTATGACAGTCGCGATGATTCTTCGTCGTCGTCGCCGCCGCCGCCGCCGCCGCCGTCGGCTGGCTGCATGCGACGTGCGCGTGCCACCTAAACCACCACTATGTATGTAAGTTTATAATGCTCGACTCCTGCCTTGTCTGGTGTGATGTGACGATTGCGGCTGCGCTTTTGCTGTTTTGTGGTGGCGTTGTGCTACCCTTGCCACTGCTGGGTCCCCAGCCGACGACCAGTAGGCCGCTCTCTAGACCTTCCACCAGCTGAGCCAAAGAAGCTTTTTTCTTTCCGCTTCTGGCCTGTGCACAGACAGATACCCGAATAGCAGTAGCAGCGGCAGCACTGGCCAGCCAGCTGCTTCTGGCGTCGCCACCAGCAGCAACAGTAGTGGCGGCGGCGGCGGCGGCGGTGACGGCGGCAGCAGCAGGAACTTAACGTTGGAGGTTTGCGTGTTGCCTTCGAAAAGCACCAAGGTTTATCGTACTTCCCGCAGCTACAATCGCACGCCGCAACACTGCTTCCGCAGGTTCTAGATTCTAGTCCGCTGTGTATCTGACTGTGTTCAAATGTATACTAGCGTATGTACGCTTCCTTAAGGATCTATCCCAATGGCGCAGACGTGGGTCTCTGTTCTTTATTTACCGATCAACGATATGTGTGCTGGTCAGCCTGAACCAATGTCGTCGGCCCGAGATTGTTCACCGCACTTACCACCAGTGCCGCGACGACCACCCTCCTTTTATTTTCCTCCTTTTCTTCTTCTTTCCTACTGCCGCGCTCTGTCTATATATATATATATATATATATATGTATATTTAGATCAGTGCTACTGCTGCAGAGAGCCGATGGTCCGGCAGAGATAGGACAAAGCGAGCGGCCAAAATTATTTACGTTGTCTGCCGTTATCGTTATCGGGCTGACTGGTTGGTAGTTACGCGTGATCACACTTGATCGAGGCCCCAACTTACGGCACTTCCCTGGACACGACTCGCCCGAAGGCTCAGTGATATCTGTAATAGTAGAACGAGTATTATAGTCGCGTCGTAGCAGCGGGCGCTAGAGTTTGAGTGACAGAGTACGCAAGCCGGTAGCAGCTGCCACATGCGCCTAACGTGGCCTGCTGCTACGGCAGCTGCAGAGATTATTACAGATTCCAAAAGTTACGCCACCGCTTTGTGGCTCTCGTCGCGGTTACTGCCGAAGCAGTTCGCTCTGCTCAGATACTGCTGTATTTGTCCTGTTTTCATTTTAGTCAATAACTGTAATATAGTAGTATAATGTATTGTGGATAAAAGCGATGTCGCGCACTGCACAATACGAAAAATAAATATTAAATGCGAGTGACAGAGAAAAATATTGTCAGGTAGTGAGCTGGTAGGAGAGACGCAGGGAGCAGTCAGAAGCTCTCTTCGAAAATCTCTAGTGTTGCCTGATTTTGTCTTGTTTCTTTGTTATCGCGTACGTC
Source organism: Varroa jacobsoni (assembly GCF_002532875.2). NCBI lineage: Eukaryota > Metazoa > Arthropoda > Arachnida > Mesostigmata > Varroidae > Varroa > Varroa jacobsoni. The sequence continues at coordinate 51,981 of NW_019214736.1, forward strand.
GTCGTCGTTGGAAGCCTGCTTGCGACAATGGTCATGCTGACAGCGCCGTAGCACTCAGTCGGTCCGTGTTGAACAATTTCGTCAATTGCTTTGACTCGCTCTCACAATATAACACGCACACAAACCGCGTTGGTAATCGTGACGATAAAAGGGAATGGCGATTGACGATGACGAGGACGATGATGGTTTCACTAGTAGCAGTAATTGCGATGGCCGTGCCTGGCTTTTCCACTCGGCCTGCAGCTGCTGTATCTATACTGCGGCTGGCGTTAGCCGTCTGTGTGCTATTGCTACGCGCTCGACGTACTTTTCGCTCAGTTTTCGCACTGAACGACGGCGCCGTGGGCAACAACCTCAACAACGGGGTGAAGAGCTTTCAGTCTGACTTGGTTGCAAGCGCTTACGCGGCGGACAAGCAACGAACACTGACCGCTATTGGAAGTGCGCTCTCTGGGCATGCGCGTGCTGCGAGCCAGACAGACAGGCAGGCAGCAGGCGCAAGACGGATAGACAGCTGGACTACAACCAACAGCAGTAGCAGCACGCAGCGAGCCTAAGCTAAAGGCCCTCGTTGTATTATCGCAGGGCCTTACTCTTTCTCAATTATGCCCCACTCAGATCCCGACGCAGCTCTCTCCACATAGCTTGCAGACGGTCTTTTCCCTTAGAGGGTTTTTACTAACGTTATCGACAATCCCCTTAGCAACCTTGGCCCCCCTAGGCGTTTTCTCTCCTTCGCACTTTGTCTCCTATCTTCACAAAACTCAAACGCAACTACGCTCGCAATCGTTCGTACCAGTCTAAGAGCGCCGCCGCCGCCAGTGCTTGGAGTGAAGTGTTTTCCCATGAAGGCTCCACTGCCTTGCCAACGGTCTCATGCACGGAGGATTTAAGTGAGCAGACGATAGGCCTATTGCGACAATATTGTGTCATTACACATCCCGGCGCGCAATGCTCATAGAAAGGGACAGCCAAACAAAGCCTATTAGTGCTTTTGAGAGGCGTCTCACAGAGAGTTTCTGTCGGTTGGCGTGTAAAACAGGAAGTATCATGCGACTTGAATTCTAACCTGTGCCGCGCCACTCATGTAAGAACAAGAATGTATCATTATGATGCCAAGTAAGATGAATCGTAGTGACACATATTGCATACATTTTTCAGCAATATTACAAACAAAATATGCACTTACAAATTTGAAGCATACATCAGAGTAACATATCAACAAATAGCAAATTGTCAATCAAAGACAGAGGGTTGAGAGTGATCATTATATAAACATAGTCTAACAAAAATTAATTGCAGTCCCAACAACACGGACATTTTCGGAACAAACAACAGACTATGAAAGAAAGCCGGACCTCGCGCTCCCTGAACTAAAAAAATTCACGAATGTTCGGTTGTTTTAGTAGCCTTTCAAGAGCCTTCTTTAAGAGATGCTAGGCGATACATTGAATCGATGTCCGGATTCTTTTTACAGTTGCAGTGTACGTGAGCAACCACATATGCCAACTAGCTTTTGTGAGAAATGTTAGTGAAACGATAGCGTTAGGAAGGATCTTTTTAGCCAATTCACAATACTACAGGTTCTCTACTGAAAGAGCTCCGACCACATATCTATACATTTTTTGTAAAATCATCGAAGCGCCGCTAAAAACCAAGATATACGCGGCCATGAGTTAAAACTGCTACATTAAAATATATTTGAAGTTGACAACGCATGGGTGCATGCGTTTTATATATATATGCAAGAATATAATACTTACGTTCCCGCGTTCCGCTAGGAGGACCGTACAATTGTACGTGGTATGCGCTTTGTGCACTGTGCTGCTCTCTGGTAATGGCGCCTTTATGAGTATAGAGGTTACATTGCCTTTGCGCCCTCTTCTATTATATACAGTGTTATATTATATATACTTAATTTAAGTTGTCACTGTAATTAAAACTCGGGTGTATTTCAGTGGCGCGTTTTAATTTAGAAAGAAGAACAAATGTTAACGGGGTGTCGGTCATAGCGAGCGTCCGCTTATCCGCTACCGTTAGTACTAGAACACAGGGAATTCTTTTTGGGCAAATCAAACACCCACAATCGCGGATAATAGTGCGCCTTTTTCCAATTTAAACGAGCATTGGGGTTTATCCAGTTTCTTAACATCCAGAAAATCCAGGAAAAAACCTACGATGATTGAAAACCTTTTTTTTGGCAGAAAACGCTAATCTGCTTTATTAGTTTTACAGTTTGCGCGCAGCTTTTAAAAAAGTCGAAAAAGATATCCATGAGGAAAACAGGAAAATTGTTAATGCGGTTTCGATTTGAAGAGCTCGATAATGCTTATATATATATATATGTATATATATATATATATATATATATATATATATATATATATATAGCAAATGTGTATTCAGTTAAGCTTTAAATATTTAGAAAAAGTTTTTGAAAGACTTGCCTCATCGTTTTATAGTGTATGGTCATTCTAATTCTACCTTTAAAACTAGCATAAAAACCTAATAATTGATTTCATCTTTTTTGACTCTATAGCCGTATAGACTTTATCAAAAAACCTGTCTGACAATCACCATTTCCTATTCTTACTGATTACATGTTGCACCTGCTTGCCATGTGTCCTTTGGTAAATCTCGGAGATCCTCCGCCTGAAAAATTTAGATAGGTCGTGTACACATGGGTTTCGGCAAGTCCAAGGAAGAATTTAGATTATTGTTGGGACATCGTATTTTCTCTTGTTTTTTATATAAATTTTAATTGAAAACATTTTCGAAAAGCTAGTTGCTCATAAATGTATGCGAGTCCATAGTGGAAAAAATAAACAAAGAAAAACCTAAACAAAGTCCTTTGGTGATGCATCTACATCCCAATTAATATTGCGGCTATGAGCAAATGCAATGTATCAATTTTAAGGTACGAACACTAGATAGTTTTCAAATCCTATTTCATTTGCATTTATAGCAAAGCAAAAGGAAGTGAAATTTTTACTTTTCTCTCCCAACAGATTTCTGCTGTCGATAGTTCCATTCAACCCAAGAATTCTCACAGAGTAATCATAACCTTGCAACTTCACCGTAGCTTGTTACGCTATTGTCCGTCCTTGAGTAACCGCCCGCGCTCAACATGCGCCTATCGATAAGCCAGAGAAAGATCACTTCATCAGTGGCAGCGCGTGTTAGCTAGCCGATCCGTTTGTGCGCCGCGGCGGCGATGACGGCGGCTGTTGTTGTCGGCAAGAGGTTTCGGGGTGCGATCGGCCCGGTATACGACAGAAATAGGGAAATTCGCATACAGCGATCGGCCCGTTGGTGGCGATTGTGCTTCTTGGTGCATCTTCTACACCAGACGTTTTTCGGCAGTAGCAGTGCGACATACCCGTGCCTTGAAGTAGCGCCCTTTTTGGCGGCCTTAGCCTTCATACTCAAGGTAAATCCAGTGACAGTGCTTTTGGCCTTTCCAGATAAATTCTCTCCCTCTTTCTTGCGCGGTCAACGCTCGAAGTTGCCCGCCGGACAGGCAGCAAATGTACAAACGGAGAATCGCGGTCTCCAAATCCCACGTCGCCAAGTTGCCAACCAACTGCTGTTGTTTGTCGTAGGACATCTGAAGTGGGTTAACAGCGGCGAAACGATGGGCTTTCCTTTGAATAGTTCCCTGGTATGTTAATACCGGCATGTGTTTGCTTGTTTCTTGCTAAGTGCATAAAAAGGATACGTTATTCGCGTATTAACAGTATTGTTGGATACTTGCAATGTAATGTGATTATTTTTTTTAATAACTGGTTTTTTGTCGCTGACGTCATGGAAAACTGGGAATGCTTCAGCAACATTTCGAATTCGTATATCTGATGACATCCGCCATAAGCTAGCTTGCAGGCGCAAATACAGAAAAAGTATCTAGTATAAAGTTGGTTATTTGTATGCGTTGTAAGTTGCCAAGTGCTTTAATGTTGTCGATTGTTTCTGCCTGATCCGTTTTGCAAAACTACTTTTTCCCTAGTGGTACTGTTCCGTAACGGATACCGAATTAAAATATTTTCTACTTCTGCCCCTAATTTGCCTCTAGTATAATTAATCAGTGCCGTTAAAAATCGTAGCGTTAGGAGGACTTATATTTTATCAACTCAAATCTATAGCTCGTACCCAAACTCATTCTATATACCAGACATTGCATTACATATAGAGTAAATTTGGTAGCATAAATAGATAGGAATATAAATCTATATCAAATCTGAGAAATACTTGTAGAGCTTTTCATGTAGAATGTTTAGGTTTGTGGATAGTTTTTAACCATTTCTAATAGCCATATGCACCGAGCTGCACAGCATTCTATTAGATGACGCTGCCTCTATCACCTGTACTTCTGCCACTATGCGGGAAATGAGTACATACATTTTTCTCCTGTAATGTGAAGTCATTGACCCGCCCAACCAAGCCGATATGGGCAGCAAGGTGCCAATGATGACTGTTGCCTCCCTTCCTCATCTGTCGTATCTCGGTCAATCTTCACTTGAGGAACCGGTTGGCTTAACCCACATAGTGAGCAGCTGACATTTCGGTAGAAGCACTTTATTGAAGTATTTTTTCTCTATGAGGGTTGTTAATTGTTTTGTTCTTGCTCTCTTATTAGTTTTAGCGATAAATGAATCGCACGTTTAGAAATTACATCGAGCACCGGCAGCTTCCCGATATCGTGTAGGAAAGCCTTGAACTTCGATTATTACAATGGTCCACAGCGTAATCATAGTAATAATACCAATAACACTAATAATAAAAGTATATCTGTAATATGACCGTCAAATGTCTTTTTCTAAGTCGTAAATTTCAATTTCTCTGAAGTTATTCTTGAAGAGATTAAGAAAGATTATTGTTAACACAGCAGAATGTGATTCCGTTTCGGAGCACTTACGCCTTTCGCATTGATTTTATTCCGTGATAATTTAATGAAAAGCGTTATTTGGATCGTACTACCGTTTAACTTGAGTTTCCGTAATTAGGTGAGCGTGACATGTTTGCCTGCTAAAGTTAGGAACACCTGAGGTGGTTAAGGTTCAAAACGGAGATAGACATAGCTTGTTTTGTGTCAGCCATTTTAGGTAATGTGTAACGCCAGAACCGAACGCACAACTCGAAGCACATCTCTTTCGGTTTCATCTTTTGCATTGATCTCTTGATGAGTCCAGAGTAGTGGAAAGTATGCTATAGAACCAGCGACAGAAATAATTTGTTTTGCTATAAAGGTTCCGGGTTGTCATAGAAGCAACTTTAAATTCACTCGGAAGAACATTAAGCGACAAATGCACCTAAAGTTCTAAAATTCTATTAAATCGGTTAACGTTTCTTGTTGAAAGTATTGTGTATCGCTTTCAAATCTTTTAAAAATTAATTCACAATTCCATGCGTGGTGAGGTAAATAGCCAGTGAAATAGTCCTTGACGTTGCGAACGCACTTGTGGAAGTTAGCAGGGCTAGAACCTGAAGTGCCGATTGAAATTAAGCGCGACTTTTCAAATGATTTTAGTACTGCTACCAACGAAATGAAAAATATTGGAATGACGAGCAGCAGCAATACAAATAAGTGGAAGTATTATTGAACAGTTGGTTCTATTGAACGTTGAACTAAGTTCATTCTTAATAGTGACCAAATGGCTATTATGCCTAATTATGTTAATGGCTATTACGTTATCTTAGTCTTACAGCGTTTTTCGTAATAAAATAATTTGTCTGAATGACTTATCTAAACTAAGCGCGTTTGAAATTTCTAACTTGTTTGTAACTGTCAGTGTAATGCGAGAAATGCACTTTGTGGCCAGTAGAACCCTGTAATGCTTCCGCTTGTCTTCCACGAGGTTTTTTACGTGTCGCTTTTAATTTCAAAGTAGAATATAGTAATAAATAAATGTGGTTCGCGAGCAAAAGCGTTTAAAAATAAGTACATTGGCAACTCGATCCGAGAACTATACTTCGGTATCAAATATCGGATGAAAATCTGATAAGAGACAGTTCTAATACCGAATAGGGTAACTTGTAAGAAACAGATATTATTTTGTTCTACAAATGTATGTTCTGATATATACATTAGCACTCATCGAATATTAATCTGTATTTTTATAGTTGCATAATTAGAATTTATGAAATTTAAAACTTCAGTTTAGTTGGAGTGCATGTGGCAGTATTGATGTATTATAATCAATATCACAATAGTCACCTTGATATATTTAGCATAAGCCACAGGGTGCTAACATCAATTTGTCGCAAACTGAGGAAATACTGAATATACTTTGAATTCTTAAATATCTCAATTCCTGTTTAGAAATTACTTCCGATAACACAAACTACGCATTTCAAACAGATGCATATTTATTACGTGTTACCATTGTTATCATTATTATGGCAAGGAGAAGATAATTGGGCCTGCGGTTATTGGCCCAGTGGCGGCGCTACTAAGGTCTGCCAAATGAAAGGAACTGATGACTAAAAGGTAAAGACGAAACTGTCCGCCTGGAGCTATTTCCGCTTAGTCATCGTTACTCTCGGTGTGCCTTTTGCGGTGGTTTGGAGCTGTTTGATAAGAAAGTGGCTAAAACATATCCTTTTCTTCAGCCTCCTCAAAGGACGGTTTCAGTCTTGTTTTTTGTTTACCGCTTGACAGTGGCTTCGTATTAATCGGTTGGTTGACCATATCTAATAGGCCAGGTAGTGCCTGCTAATTGTTTTTTGGTGACGCTATGTATGTCATGGCCGAGTACGCAACTTTATCTTTGTTCGTTGTGATGGTTACGGCAAGTACGCGTTACGCTCACTAGCCAATACATCATTTTAAGCATTGTTTTGCAATACTCTTTGTTAAATACTATTGAATATTTGTATACTACATATTATAATTTTTGGTTTCATCTAATCAGAACAAATCTTGTATTTAAGTGATACTTTAATTATCTACTATGCAAGCCATATCAATAAACTAGTAGATCGGATGAGGTTCTTTTCGTATACACTCCAAATTGACTAGCGTTTTGTGACAAAAGGTTCGTTCTATTTTTATCTAGCAATAGGTTTTCCGCCAGACGTCCTGTCATTCTCTTGCAGTGATCTACTTGTGCTGTGCAGATCTTACTATTCGGAAAATGATAAGCGCCAATTGGCGTCTGCTCGAAAGCCCGTTTTGCAAAGAGAGAGAGAGAGATACGTCGTAGAAAAAATAGAGCGTATTTGCTATCATTCATCATCTACCAGGTGGACTGACTTTGACCCAAAGGTAAAATATTATTGCAGTGCTTTGTGCATCATCCTGTCGAGATCTGTAAAAAAAATGGCGTCTCCTAGATGCATCCGACATCTTTTCTCTCTCGAATAATAGGCGTAAAAGATTAAAAAAAAACAAAAGGATAGAGCAGGCGAATCGATATTTCATCGCTCGACCATGCACATTGTTACAAATTTACATATCTATGCAAATTCCACCTACCTAAAGATCTGACAATGTCCCAGTAAGTGTCTCCATAGATCACAGTATATTTTCGATTAAAGGAATACTTTGCGCTTTGAATTTAAGGCGGTCGTGGAAGACATTGTATGCAGCTCCTGATTTTGACGACTTTGCTCCGCAGTTTTAGTGTTATGATTACTGAAGAGGTAGTGGGCTGCTATGACATTATATTAAGTTTTACTCTACATTAAGAATTTGCCTTTGCTTTCACATTGACGAGGTGTTTTACCTTATAAGATTCTAAGGTCACTAGTTCTCTTAACGGTACATTTCATATATATATTAATTTTAGAAGAACAAACAATAACAACGTCGGGATAATTTCTGTACGATTTTCGGAAACAAATCAAGTTTTCTACCTGTGATTGACCTAATTTCTCGCGTACTTGCAACTAAGTATGACCTTTCTTTTCTGTAGAACTCTTCCAGTGTAGCTTAATTATTCTCTATGAATCCTAAGTGATGCTACAGACGAAAAATAGCTCTGTGAGAAACTCTCAACAATTTATCGGCATAAATACAAAATTTTAGCTCTAGTATTCATCATGGTACTGACAGGACTTGTACTTCTCATACCTATTTGTGTTTTAGTAACCCTAAAAGGAGATTTGAAAGTGGCAGAAATGATTTTACTCCTTTCCTTTAATTTATTCTATTTTTAACGCCTTTACTTCTATAACGACACTTCCGGTAGACCTGAAAGTCCAACTTCAATTTATAATTACTTAGGTACAGCTTACTAACATCGCATATGAGCAGCTTGACAATCACTAGAATTGGTGAATTAATTTTCTGATAGGAAAGCAGATGCTTAGAAACCTGCAGTTTATTTGGTGCAGGCGCTGCAAAGTATTTAAGAGTATCTCTCTTCCGTGAAGCTTTCGTGTTGTATGTCGAGACATAAAGTATGCGAAAAATAGGCGCGATTCCCAAGAAAGAAATTATCCCTTCTTAGGAAAGCAGCACGTTCTAGGCTTTTTCAGAGCAACGACAAAATGTGTAACATTTAGGACTCTACCTGCATCCATGACCTAGGCTGCTATTATTTAAGAAGTTTTCTTTATCTATACCATTTAAATCAATATTAAAATTATTTTAATTATTTCTTTGTGATAGAAAATGAAGTAATTTTCTATAAACAGCCATTTTACAAATAGCGCTTCGCAAAACGGTCATTTGTGATGTAAATACCACTGAGTTTGCTGTAGTTTGTTCGAATTTAATCGAACAAAAATAAGCCAAAAAATTTGTTAAAGTCTAAAGCTAAGTCAGCAGTCCTAATCAAATCATGAAAAGCTGGCTTACGGAAAACAGAGTCATTAACACCTGCTGTTCTGACCTCAGCTATAGGGTTACTAAATAAGGGTCCGCCAGAAGCACTAACAATTCAATAAGTATCAAACCCAAATAACAATTTTGATGTAAAGCTGTTGTAAATATTACCAAATTTAATTGAAATGTCCTGCGAGACAGGACATAATAACTGAAATCAGGTAGGCAAATTGCACAGCTGTCATTATGTCACAAAGAAGAAAGACAAGTGAACCTGTACACACATTCTGTTCTTGATGTTCTTCCTTTGTAAATCAAACTAGTTATTAATGCAATATGAAGACTGCTTGTTATTCACATAATCTGCCGGTGTGGCCTTTCTATTTTCCGCAGATGCCTTCGTCACGTATGACTAAGGATCAGTTACGCGATGCGCTGGCCGATGTTGGTGTCAAGACTGGTTCGAAGATGAAAAAAGCCGAACTGGTAAAACTATATCGAGAAAAAATACTTGATCAACAGGTATCGACAGTATCTCCAAACGATTCGCTTATCGGTGGTTTCAGTTCGGACGAGGAGGAACCCGTGGCTCTAGACACTTCACATATCACTAGCGCAACCAACGTGAAACATCTGACGAACGACGAGATATTCTACAAACTTAAGGAGCTCGGTAAGCACAAAATAATGCCATATAGCGCACTGTCTACATTCATTTGATTCTTTATTACTATGCTTTTGAATCTAAAGATGCATCGTTCACTGTGGTATTGCCTGAATCACCTCCATAGGGCTATATAAGCAAAGTCTTTTCATTTTTTTTTTTAAATTCAAGCAAACAACTGATTCACAAATTTTTTTTAAATAATTCTTTCATTCATACAAATTATCTAGCCATATTGTTAATGGGTTATTTGATTCAGTGGCTATCAAGCTGAAGGCTTAAAAGCTTAGTTTTAATGCTTGTTAATTTTCCGTATCCTCAGGTGAGCATGTCGGTCCCATCCTTGACTCTACGCGGTCTATCTACGAGCGAAAGTTGATTCGTCTTCTTGGCGGTGACGAAGCTGATGGCGACAACTACGACAAGGGCATCTCGAGCTTCTCAGCCGATGAAGAGGACGAGGCCGACAAGGACGAAACAGATGAGTACGATGTTGTTGGAGCTACAAGCGACAACACCGAACACTTCAAAAATAGCGGCTTCTCGGAGAAGATAGTTGACGATAACGGTTTTTCAAACACATTGTCGAGAGAACACGAAAAAATACAAATACAAGACGACGGAAGTATCGTACGAACACGTCGGCACCATACGATCAAGTCCTACACAAACGAAAGTCATACGGCTAACGGCAAATCATTTGTGCCTCCACCTCCGAAGAAGCATAATTTACCTATCGTTGCAGGGGTAGCACTTCTTGTTCTCGCTGTTATTGCCGTACTCATTTGGTAAGTGAAGCCTAAATATTTGCAGGTGTCAGATGTTGTTCGCCTATTCTGTACATGTCGCCAAGAAAATAGACAAAATCCTGCAAGACTAGCAAGTAAATAGAAAATCAATTTTGTCATATAGAGATTTCAAGCTTGGGTAGCAGCCGTCGGGTTAGCTCTAGTTGATAAAAAGGAAGGTGCCTTTGCTCTATCTTGCTTCTGTCAAGTTTGTTCCTCTCGTTCCTGGCCCATGTTTTTAAAAAGGTACTCCAATATTTCGCTCAAGATTCTTAATGCAATATGAGATATATAATACACCTAATTCATTGAATCAGCCCTATCTGTCTTTATAGGGTAAACCTAGAATCCGGTAAACCCTTTGCCGCGGTTCCTAGCTCTGGATCGGCTCCCCCCGCTGAAAACGTCCCTACAAGTTCAAAAACCGTCGTCATCGGTAGCGGCATAAATGGATCCCCGAAGTAATGGGGTTGGCAGTAGTCGCAACAGGGACTACTCCACCTTACAATTTCGACCCACTGGTTTTTACTGGTAGAAAATTCAGTTATGTGACTGTCTAAACAGTAGAAATTCAATAAATGAAAACAAATTTAAACAACAACTGTTTCCCAAGGAAAATCCGTTTATGAAGCATGAACGAAACCATTCAGTTTAGCCATTACCCTTCATGACATCATGTGACAAATATTACCTACACTTGCTTCATATTAACCATCTATATCGAATGCACATAAAACTAACAATAGACTTTATATTAACAGAATTCATGTAATGCATCGTATGTACGCCTACACACACACACACACGAGACTAGCACATGAAAATGCACTGAACTTTCCTATACTTCATCTCAACAGATAACTGTTAGTATGCATATATATATATATATAATTTTTTTTCTGCATTTTATATATGTATATATATATATATATATATATACATATATATAATGCAGAAAAAAAAATTAATTCTAAACAACTGTAGCATACCAAATAAACGTTTATTTTAAGATTGGATCATTGGTCGGCAAATCAGCTCTGCTGTACTTGTGTCTTAGATGAAGGGCCGTGCATAGCATAGTGCTCCTCCGCCGAGGGAAATTTGGAAAACCAATCGCAACGCTATCATACGTGACCGTATTATTATCCTACAACTATTATTATGATTACTTTTAGCATAAGTATGTAGGCACATGTATCACAGATGAACGTTTAAGTGGTAAGTGAACTTCACCTCATGTTCTCTCATACACTTGCATATATTATTACCCTTGCTATTCTTATAAGTTATTATTGTCTTTATAAACTGACGCTTCTCCTGTTGTTCTTATTGCATGCACGAACATCAAACTTATACGACAATATCATCATTTGGTCTAGAGATTAGGCTAGTGCCGCTATTGTGCCTAGCCGTAACTGTTATTTTCATGACGATAATTAGTATAAAATGTTACGCAGAAAACAAAAAATCTTCTTAACATAAAAAAGAATATATATATAAAAACACACACCGGTAAGCGGACAAAAGCAAAAGAACTATATACCAGAACATTCGGGGAAGTGGATTTGGGGTCGAACGGCGAAAATAAAGCAGGACTATATGAATAGACACAGGCAAGCCAATGATGTGAATATCCCTTCCACCTTACACATTATATATATAAACGTATATATATATATATATTTGAAAAAATATAGTGCGTTCTCACCATGTAATATTTGATCGTCGTGCCACATTTCTCGACTCAGGTCCAGCTACCCGAGTGCTCCGTGTATATATCTGACTCATATGTTGTATGTATGTTGCTAAATGACAAAAGAAGAAAATGTAATAGGAAATAGAAATTAAATAAATATGAGCAAGAAGTACTCAGACCTTCCTAAATACTTTAGCTCTTCTTTTAACTGCTTAAGCACTAACAATCAAACTGAGGGACTGTAATCTAATTTGTGCTGCTAAAATATGTGCAGTGTACACCTGCTTCTTTATACAATACAGCGCTTGCACTCACGTAATTCGCTGATACAAATCCTTCAATAGAAAGATTACATAAAGCATGTTTTTGCCTGATGTTCTGCCCGTTGGGCTCGTGAATGTAAGGATTATAGAACTGCTGTAAAATAAATTTTTATATAAAGGTCATTTTATCGTATAGTTCATTAAAAAACGTCCTTGCTAAATGTGAATCTTAGCGTATGTATCTCTTTAGCAACTTCAACACTGTCCATAGGAAACCATGCTGCTAAATAGAATATGTAATATTAATACACTAAATTTTAGCCAAGCCAGCGACTCGACAAATCACGCCATTGTGGTAGTTCAGATGGGCAAGTTGCCGTCTATGACTGAGTTGCCGTTCACCTGAGTTCCCCTGTACGACACATAAGCGCCACCAAATTTAGTCCTGTGGACTTGTGGAAGAAAGCAATTCGTCAAAAAATACATTTTGCTTAATATGTTGGGTTGCGGAAAAAGTCTTAACGGTTTTACTAGCTTTAAAATAACATATCTCAGCTATATGAGTCGCCTCGCTTCCGATTGAATTTGGCAGCAGTAGATATGCTAAAATTATTGGAACACTTTAGGAATAAAGGTGTTAGGAATACAATACACATTAGGAATAAATGTGGAGCGCCTTTAGCTTAGTGAAATTTCTGCAAAAAAAAACCGCTATATTTTACAATTTGGTTACAATAAAGGTACAAATGCCGTCTAGGCCTATAAAAAATTTTGCTGTTTGTACCACAGATGCGTTATCGAAAGAAATGACCCAAAAATAATTATCTTGTCGTTGTTCTTGAAATTTTTATGTGAAAGAGACTCTTTGTAGTTGTCGACCAACTACGTAAATAGTTGATGAAATCATTGAACAGTTGAGCATATAATATAT